>NC_092239.1:50733933-50753756 GCF_036320965.1 Panulirus ornatus
AAAAGAGCTTAGTTGAGAGAGCAGAAGAGGTTTTTTTGGAATGGTTTGGTCACATGGAGTGAACGAGTGAGGAAAGATTGACCAAGAGGATATATGTGACAGAGGTGGAGGGAACGAGGAGAAGTGGGAGACCAAATTGGAGGTGGAAAGATGGAATGAAGAAGATTTTGAGCGATCGGGGCCTGAACATGTAGGAGGGTGAAAGACGTGCAAGGAATAGAGTGAATTGGAACGATGTGGTATACCGGGGTCGACATGCTGTCAATGGATTGAACCAGGTCATGTGAAGCGTCTTGGGTAAGCCATGGAAAGTTCTGTGGGGCCTGGGTGTAGAAAGGGAGCTGTGGTTTCGGTGCATTATTATATGACAGCGAGAGACTGAATGTGAACGAATGGGGCCTTTGTTGTCTTTTCCTAGCGCTACCTCGTACACATGAAGGGGGAGGGGGTTGTCATTGCATGTGTGGCGAGGTGGCGATAGGAATAAATAAATGCAGACAGTATGAATTATGTACATGTGTATATATGTATATGTCTTTGTGTGTATATATATGTATACATTGCGATGTATAGGTGTGTATATTTGCGTGTGTGGACGTGTATGTATATACATGTGTATGTAGGTGGGTTGGGCCATTCTTTCGTCTGTTTCCTTGCGCTACCTCCCTAACGCGGGAAGCAGTGACAAAGAAAAATAAATAAATAAATAAAAATATATATACATATTGATTTATTTATTTATTTTGCTTTTCGCTGTCTCCCGCGTTTGCGAGGTAGCGCAAGGAAACAGACGAAAGAAATGGCCCAACCCACCCCCACACCCATGCACACACACACACGTCCACACACGCAAATATACATACCCATACATCTCAATGTTTACATATATATACAGACAGACACATACATATATACACATGCACACAATTCACACTGTCTGCCTTTATTCATTCCCATCGCCACCTCGCCACACATGGAATAACATCCCCGTCCCCCCTCATGTGTGCGAGGTAGGGCTATGAAAAGACAACAAAGGCCCCATTCGTTCACACTCAGTCTCTAGTTATCATGAAATAATGCCCGAAACCACAGCTCCCTTTCCACATCCAGGCCCCACAGAACTTTCCATGGTTTAAACCAGACGCTTCACATGCCTTGATTTAATCCATTGACAGCGCGTCGACCACGGTATACCACATCGATCCAATTCACTCTATTCCTTGCCCGCCTTACACCCTCCTGCATGTTCAGGCCCCGATCACTCAAAATCTTTTTCACTCCATCTTTCCACCTCCAATTTGGTCTCCCACTTCTCGTTCCATCCACCTGTGACACATATATCCTCTTGGTCAATCTTTCCTCACTCATTCTCTCCATGTGCCCAAACCATTTCAAAACACCCTCTTCTGCTCTCTCAGCCACGCTCTTTTTATTTCCACACATCTCTATTATCCTTACATTACTTACTCGATCAAACCACCTCACACCACATATTGTCCTGAAACATCTCATTTCCAGCACATTCACCCTCCTGCGCACAACTCTATCCATAGCCCACGCCTCGTAACCATGCAACATTGTTGGAACCACTATTCCTTCAAACATACCCATTTTTGCTTTCCGAGATAATGTTCTCGACTTCCACACATTCTTCAAGGCTCCCAGGATGTTCGCCCCCTCCCCCACCCTATGATTCACTTTCGCTTCCATGGTTCCATCCGCTGCCAGATGCACTCCCAGATATCTAAAACACTTTACTTCCTCCAGTTTTTCTCCATTCAAACTTACCTTCCAATTGACTTGTTCATCAACCCTACTGTACCTAATAACCTTGCCCTTTTTCACATTTACTCTTAACTTTTTTCTTTCACACACTTTACCAAACTCAGTCACCAGCTTCTGCAGTTTCTCACATGAATCAGCCACCAATGCTGTATCATCCCTGGGGATAGGGGAGGAAGGATACTTCCCACGTTTTCCTTACGTGTCGTAAATGGCGACTAAAGGGGAGGGGAGCAGGGGCTGGAAACCCTCCCCTCCTTGCATTTTAACTTTCTGAAAGGGGATACAGAAGAAGGAGTCACACGGAGAGTGCTCATCCTCCTAGAAGGCTCAGATTGGGGTATCTAAATGTGTGTGGATGAGAATGATGAGGAAAAAGGAGAGATAGGTAGCATGTTAATGGAAAGGAACCTGGAGTTGTTGCTCTGAGTGAAACGAAGCTCAAGGGTAAAGGGGAAGAGTGGTTTGGGAATGACTTGGGAGTAAAGTCAGGGGTTAGCGAGAGGACAAGAGCAAGGGAAGGAGTACCACTACTCCTGAGACAGGAGTAGTGGAAGTATGTGACAGAGTGTAAGAAAGTAAACACTTGATTGATATGGGTAAAACTGAAAGTGGATGGAGAGAGATGGGTGATTATTGGTGCATATGCACCTGGGCATTAGAAGAAATATCATGAGAGGCAAGTGTTTTGGGAGCACATGAGTGAGTGTGTTAGTAGTTTTGATGCACGAGACCGGGTTATAGTGATGGATGATTTCAATGCAAAGGTGAGTAATGTGGCATTGAGGGAATAACTGCTGTACATGGGGAGTTCAATATTGTAAATGGAACCACACTGCTCTTCCCCAGTCTGATGCTCTGTACATGCCTTCACCCTCTCAATGAATACCCTCCCATATAATTTCCCAGGAATATTCAACAAACATATACCTATGTGATTTGAGCACTCACTCTTATCCCCTTTGCCTTTGTACAATGGCAATATGCAAGAATTCCGCCAATCCTCAGTGACCTTACCATGAGTCATACATACACTGAATAACATTCCCAAAAATTCAACAATACAGTCTTCCCTTCTTTGATATATTCCACTGCCATAGCATCCAAACCCGCTGCCTGACTGGCTTTCATCTTCAACAAAGCTTTTACTACCTCTTTTCTTTTTACCAGATCATTCTCCCTAACCCTCTCACTTTGCACACCACCTCGACCAAAACACCCTATATCTGCCACTCTATCATCAAACACATTCAACAAACATTCAAAATACTCCCTCCATCTCCTTCTCACATCACCACTACTTGTTATCACCTCCCCATTAGCCCCCTTCACTGATATTCCCATTTGTTCCATTTTCTTACGCACTTTATTTACCTCCTTCTAAAACATATTTTTATCCTCCACAAAATTCAATGATACTCTCTCACCCCAACTCTCATTTGCCGTCTTTTTCACCTCTTGCACCTTTCTCTTGACCTCCTGCCTTTTACTTTAATACATCTCCCAATCATTTGCATTATTTCCCTGCAAAAATCGTCCAAATGCCTCTCTCTTCTCTTTCACTAACAATCTTACTTCTTCATCCCACCACTCACTACCCTTTCTAATGTGCCCACCTCCCACATTTCTCATGCTACAAGCATCTTTTGCGCAAACCATTACTACTTCCCTAAATACATTCCATTCCCCTCCCATTCTCCTTATGTCCTTTGTTCTCACCTTTTTCCATTCTGTACTCATTCTCTCCTGGTACTTCCTCACACAGGTTTCCTTCCCAAGCTCTCTTACTCTCAGCACTCTCTTCAGCACAACATTCTCTCGTCTTTTCTGAAATCCTGTACATTTCTTCACCTTCGCCTCCACAAGATAATCATTAAGCATCACTCAATTTTCACCTCTCAGCACATTAACATCCAAAAGTCTCTCTTTCCAGCGCCTATCAATGAACGCGTAATCCAATAACGCTCTCTGGCCATCTCTCCTACGTACATAAGTAAATTTATGTATATCTCTCTTTTTAAACCAGGTATTTCCAATCACCAGTCCTTTTTCAGCACATAAATCTACAAGCTCTTCACCATTTCCATTTACAACACTGAACACCCCACGTACACCAATTATTCCGTCAACTACCACATTACTCAACATTGCATTCAAATCACCTATCACTATAACCCGGTCTCGTGCATCAAAACTACTAACACACACACTCAGCTGCTCCCAAAACACTTGCCTCTCATGATCTTTCCTCCCATGCCCAGGTGCATATGCACCAATAATCACCCATCTCTCTCCATCTACTTTTGATTTAAACCATATCAATCTAGAGCTTACTTACTTACACTCTATCACATACTCCCACCACTCCTGTTTTAGTGGTGCTACTCCTTCCCTTGCTCTTGTCCTCTCACTAAAACATAACTTTACTCCCAAGACATTCCCAAACCACTCTTCCCCTTTACCCTTGACATTCGTGTCACTCAGAGCCAAAACATCCAGGTTCCTTTACTCAAACATACTACCTATCTCTCCTTTTTTCGCTTCTTGGTTACATCGACACACATCTAGACACCCCAGTATGAGCCTTCGAGGATGATAAGTACTTCCTGCGTGACTCCTTCTGTTTCCATGTTTGGAAAGTTATGATACAAGGAGGGGAGGGTTTCTAGCACCCCGCTCCCTTCCCTTTTAGTCGATTTCTACGACACGTGACGAATGCGTGAGAAGTATTCTTTCCTCCGTATTCACAGGGTTATATATTTAAATACATTTAAATTCTATTCATTTTACTTTGTCGCTGTCTCCCGCGATAGCTAAGTAGCGCAATGAAACAGACGAAAGAATGGCCCAATCAACCCACATACACATGTATATACATACACGTCGACAAACGCAAATGTACATACCTATACATTTCAACGCATATATATATATATATATATATATATATATATATATATATATATATATATATATATATATATATATATATATATATATATATATTTTTTTTTTTTTTCTTTATATTTTTTATTATACTTTGTCGCTGTCTCCCGCGTTTGCGAGGTAGCGCAAGGAAACAAACGAAAGAAATGGCCCAACCCCCCCCCATACACATGTATATACATACGTCCACACACGCAAATATACATACCTACACAGCTTTCCATGGTTTACCCCAGACGCTTCACATGCCTTGATTCAATCCACTGACAGCACGTCAACCCCGGTATACCACATCGCTCCAATTCACTCTATTCCTTGCCCTCCTTTCACCCTCCTGCATGTTCAGGCCCCGATCACACAAAATCTTTTTCACTCCATCTTTCCACCTCCAATTTGGTCTCCCTCTTCTCCTCGTTCCCTCCACCTCCGACACATATATCCTCTTGGTCAATCTTTCCTCACTCATTCTCTCCATGTGCCCAAACCACTTCAAAACACCCTCTTCTGCTCTCTCAACCACGCTCTTTTTATTTCCACACATCTCTCTTACCCTTACGTTACTCACTCGATCAAACCACCTCACACCACACATTGTCCTCAAACATCTCATTTCCAGCACATCCATCCTCCTGCGCACAACTCTATCCATAGCCCACGCCTCGCAACCATACAACATTGTTGGAAACACTATTCCTTCAAACATACCCATTTTTGCTTTCCGAGATAATGTTCTCGACTTCCACACATTCTTCAAGGCCCCCAGAATTTTCGCCCCCTCCCCCACCCTATGATCCACTTCCGCTTCCATGGTTCCATCCGCTGCCAGATCCACTCCCAGATATCAAAAACACTTCACTTCCTCCAGTTTTCTCCATTCAAACTTACCTCCCAATTGACTTGACCCTCAACCCTACTGTACCTAATAACCTTGCTCTTATTCACATTTACTCTTAAATTTCTTCTTCCACACACTTTACCAAACTCAGTCACCAGCTTCTGCAGTTTCTCACATGAATCAGCCACCAGCGCTGTATCATCAGCGAACAACAACTGACTCACTTCCCAAGCTCTCTCATCCCCAACAGACTTCATACTTGCCCCTCTTTCCAAAACTCTTGCATTTACCTCCCTAACAACCCCATCCATAAACAAATTAAACAACCATGGAGACATCACACACCCCTGCCGCAAACCTACATTCACTGAGAACCAATCACTTTCCTCTCTTCCTACACGTACACATGCCTTACATCCTCGATAAAAACTTTTCACTGCTTCTAACAACTTTCCTCCCATACCATATATTCTTAATGCCTTCCACAGAGCATCTCTATCAACTCTATCATATGCCTTCTCCAGATCCATAAATGCTACATACAAATCCATTTGCTTTTCTAAGTATTTCTCACATACATTCACATATATATATATATATATATATATATATATATATATATATATATATATATATATATATATATATATATATATAAATAATTACTACTGCATATATATATATATATATATATATATATATATATATATATATATATATATATATATATATATATATATATATATATATATATATATATATATATATAAATAATTACTACTGCAACCCAACGACAAACCGACAGCCCGCCACCGTGGGGGCCCTGGGACGCCCTCGACGAGAGTTACTCGGCTACTGCTGAGAGATTGACTTGAGGAGGCAGAAGTGATATTGTGACAGTGATTGTGTCAGCGTCGCGTCGACTCGCCGCAGTGTATCGAGACAGACTTCCCCAGAACTTTTAAAGGGGAAGTAAATGTTTATAGTTGTGTTAATGGAGTGATAGTTTTCATGCATGGTGTTTTTGACAAGAAAATAGTGAAGTTGGAGAAAAATGTAGCTTAGACATTGAAGCTTATTGACACAGTGGTGAAATTGATGAGAACTGCTATTGACGTTTGTGTGAATAAATTGTACATTTCCTTTCCATAGCCAGAGGTTGAACCATTATGTGACATTCATTTTTTTTCATTCATTTCAAGCTAAAAGTTTGTTTTCTAAATTGTTTCTTACATTTTTCATATGTATATATATGTATGTGTGTGTGTGTGTGTGTGTATGTGCGTATGTGTGTGTGTGTGTGTGTATATGTATATATATATGTATATTATCCCTGGGGATAGGGGTGAAAGAATACTTCCCACATATTCCTCGCGTGTCGTAGAAAGCGACTAGAGGGGACGGGAGCGGGGGGCCGGAAATCCTCCCCTCCTTGTATTAACTTTCTAAAATGGGAAACAGAAGAAGGAGTCACGCGGGGAGTGATCATCCTCCTCGAAGGCTCAGAGTGGGGTGCCTAAATGTGTGTGGATGTAACCAAGATGTGAAAAAAGGAGAGATAGGTAGTATGTTTGAGGAAAGGAACCTGGATGTTTTGGCTCTGAGTGAAACGAAGCTCAAGGGTAAAGGGGAAGAGTGGTTTGGAAATGTCTGGGGAGTGAAGTAAGGGGTTAGTGAGAGGACAAGAGCAAGGGAAGGAGTAGCAATACTCCTGAAACAGGAGTTGTGGGAGTATGTGATAGAATGTAAGAAAGTAGATTCTCGATTAATATGGGTAAAATTGAAAGTTGATGGAGAGAGGTGGGTGATTATTAGTGCATATGCACCTGGGCATGAGAAGAAAGTTCATGAGAGGCAAGTGTTTTGGGAGCAGCTAAATGAGTGTGTTAGCGGTTTTGATGCACGAGACCGGGTTATAGTGATGGGTGATTTGAATGCAAAGGTGAGTAATGTGGCAGTTGAGGGAATAATTGGTATGCATGGGGTGTTCAGTGTTGTAAATGGAAATGGTGAAGAGCTTGTAGATTTATGTGCTGAAAAAGGACTGATGATTGGGAATACCTGGTTTAAAAAGCGAGATATACATAGTATACTTATGTAAGTAGGAGAGATGGCCAGAGAGCGTTATTGGATTACGTGTTAATTGACAGGCGTGCGAAAGAGAGACTTTTGGATGTTAATGTGCTGAGAGGTGCTACTGGAGGGATGTCTGATCATTATCTTGTGGAGGCTAAGGTGAAGATTAGTATGGGTTTTCAGAAAAGAGGAGTGAATGTTGGGGTGAAGAAGGTGGTGAGAGTAAGTGAGCTTGGGAAGGAGACCTGTGTGGGGAAGTACCAGGAGAGACTGTGTACAGAATGGAAAAAGGTGAGAACAATGGAAGTAAGGGGAGTGGGGGAGGAATGGGATGTATTTAGGGAATCAGTGATGGATTGCGCAAAAGATGCTTGTGGCATGAGAAGAGTGGGAGGTGGGCTGTTTAGAAAGGGTAGTGAGTGGTGGGATGAAGAAGTAAGAGTATTAGTGAAAGAGAAGAGAGAGGCATTTGGACGATTTTTGCAGGGAAAAAATGCAATTGAGTGGGAGATGTATAAAAGAAAGAGACAGGAGGTCAAGAGAAAGGTGCAAGAGGTGAAAAAAAGGGCAAATGAGAGTTGGGGTGAGAGACTATCAGTAAATTTTAGGGAGAATAAAAAGATGTTCTGGAAGGAGGTAAATAGGGTGCGTAAGACAAGGGAGCAAATGGGAACTTCAGAGAAGGGCGTAAATGGGGAGGTGATATCAAGTAGCGGTGATGTGAGAAGGAGATGGAATGAGTATTTTGAAGGTTTGTTGAATGTGTCTGATGACAGAGTGGCAGATATAGGGTGTTTTGGTCGAGGTGGTGTGCAAAGTGAGAGGGTTAGGGAAAATGATTTGGTAAACAGAGAAGAGGTAGTAAAAGCTTTGCGGAAGATGAAAGCCGGCAAGGCAGCAGGTTTGGATGGTATTGCAGTGGAATTTATTAAAAAAGGGGGTGACTGTATTGTTGACTGGTTGGTAAGGTTATTTAATGTATGTATGACTCATGGTGTGGTGCCTGAGGATTGGCGGAATGCGTGCATAGTGCCATTGTACAAAGGCAAAGGGGATAAGAGTGAGTGCTCAAATTACAGAGGTATAAGTTTGTTGAGTATTCCTGGTAAATTATATGGGAGGGTATTGATTGAGAGGGTGAAGGCATGTACAGAGCATCAGATTGGGGAAGAGCAGTGCGGTTTCAGAAGTGGTAGAGGATGTGTGGATCAGGTGTTTGCTTTGAAGAATGTATGTGAGAAATACTTAGAAAAGCAAATGGATTTGTATGTAGCATTTATGGATCTGGAGAAGGCATATGATAGAGTTGATAGAGATGCTCTGTGGAAGGTATTAAGAATATATGGTGTGGGAGGAAAGTTGTTAGAAGCAGTGAAAAGTTTTTATCGAGGATGTAAGGCATGTGTACGTGTAGGAAGAGAGGAAAGTGATTGGTTCTCAGTGAATGTAGGTTTGCGGCATGGGTGTGTGATGTCTCCATGGTTGTTTAATTTGTTTATAGATGGGGTTGTAAGGGAGGTAAATGCAAGAGTCCTGGAAAGAGGGGCAAGTATGAAGTCTGTTGGGGATGAGAGAGCTTGGGAAGTGAGTCAGTTGTTGTTCGCTGATGATACAGCGCTGGTGGCTGATTCATGTGAGAAACTGCAGAAGCTGGTGACTGAGTTTGGTAAAGTGTGTGGAAGAAGAAAGTTGAGAGTAAATGTGAATAAGAGCAAGGTTATTAGGTACAGTAGGGGTGAGGGTCAAGTCAATTGGGAGGTGAGTTTGAATGGAGAAAAACTGGAGGAAGTGAAGTGTTTTAGATATCTGGGAGTGGATCTGTCAGCGGATGGAACCATGGAAGCGGAAGTGGATCATAGGGTGGGGGAGGGGGCGAAAATTTTGGGAGCCTTGAAAAATGTGTGGAAGTCGAGAACATTATCTCGGAAAGCAAAAATGGGTATGTTTGAGGAAATAGTGGTTCCAACAATGTTGTATGGTTGCGAGGCGTGGGCTATGGATAGAGATGTGCGCAGGAGGATGAATGTGCTGGAAATGAGATGTTTGAGGACAATGTGTGGTGTGAGGTGGTTTGATCGAGTAAGTAACGTAAGGGTGAGAGAGATGTGTGGAAATAAAAAGAGCGTGGTTGAGAGAGCAGAAGAGGGTGTTTTGAAATGGTTTGGGCACATGGAGAGAATTAGTGAGGAGAGATTGACCAAGAGGATATATGTGTCGGAGGTGGAGGGAACGAGGAGAAGAGGGAGACCAAATTGGAGGTGGAAAGATGGAGTGAAAAAGATTTTGTGTGATCGGGGCCTGAACATGCAGGAGGGTGAAAGGAGGGCAAGAAATAGAGTGAATTGGAGTCATGTGGTATACAGGGGTTGACGTGCTGTCAGTGGATTGAAGCAAGGCATGTGAAGCGTCTGGGGTAAACCATGGAAAGCTGTGTAGGTATGTATATTTGCGTGTGTGGACGAGTGTATGTACATGTGTATGGGGGGGGGGGGTTGGGCCATTTCTTTCGTCTGTTTCCTTGCGCTACCTCGCAAACGCGGGAGACAGCGACAAAGTATAAAAAAAAAAAAAAAAGAAAAATATATATATATATATATATATATATATATATATATATATATATATATATATATATATATATATATATATATATATATATATATATATATATATATATTCTTTCTTCTTTCAAACTATTCGCCATTTCCCGCATTAGCGAGGTAGCGTTAAGAACAGAGGACTGGGCCTTGAGGGAATACCCTCACCTGGCCCAATTCTCTGTTCCTTCTTTTGGAAAATTAAAAAAAAAAAGAGAGGGGAGGATTTCCAGCCCCCCGCTCCCTCCCCTTTTAGTCGCCTTCTACGACACGCAGGGAATACGTGGGAAGTATTCTTTCTCCCCTATCCCCAGGGATATATATATATATATATATATATATATATATATATATATATATATATATATAATATATATATATATATATATATATATATAAATATATATATATATATATATATATATATATATATATATATATATATATATATATATATATATATATATATATATATATATATATATATATATATATATATATATATATATATATATATATATATATATATATATATATATATATACATATATATATATTTATAAATATATATATATATATATATATATATATATATATATATATATATATATATATATATATATATATATATATATATATATATATATATATATATATATATATATATATATATATATATATATTTATATATATATATACATCCCTAAGGAAGAGGGGAGGAAGAATACTTCCCACGCATTCCTCACGTGTCTTAGAAGGCGACTAAAGGGGACGGGAGCGGGGGGCCAAAAACCCTCCCTCCTTGTATTTTAACTTTCTAAAAGGGGAAACAGAAGAAGTAGTCACGCGGAGAGTGTTCATTCTCCTCGAAGACTTAGACTGGGGTGTCTAAATGTGTGTGGATGTAACCAAGATGATAAAAAAGGAGAGATAGGTAGTATATTTGAGGAAAGGAACCTGTATGTTTTGGCTCTGAGTGAAGCGAAGCTCAAGGGTAAGGGGGAAGAGTGGTTTGGGAATATCTTGGGAGTAAAGTCAGGGGTTAGTGAGAGGACAAGAGCAAGGGAAGGAGTAGCATTACTCCTGAAACAGGAGTTATGGGGGTATGTGATAGAGTGTAAAAAAGTAAATTCTAGATTGATATGGGCAAAACTGAAAGTTGAGATGGGTGATTATTGGTGCATATGCACCTAGGCATGAGAAGAAAGATCATGAGAGGCAAGTGTTTTGGGAGCAGCTGAATGAGTGTGTTAGAGATCGGGTTATAGTGATGGGTGATTTGAATGCAAAAGTGAGTAATGTGGCAGTTGAGGGAATAGCAGGTATACATGGGGTGTTCAGTGTTGTAAATGGAAATGGTGAAGAGCTTGTAGATTTATGTGCTGAAAAAGGACTGGTGATTGGGAATGCCTGGTTTAAAAAGCGAGATATACATAAGTATACGTATGCAAGTAGGTGAGATGGCCAAAGAGTGTAATTGGATTGCGTGTTGATTGATAGGTACGCAGAGAGACTTTTGGATGTTAATGAGCTGCGAGGTGCAACTGGAGGGATGTCTGATTATTTTCTTCTGGAGGCGAAGGTATGGGTTTTTGTATGGGTTTGTATGGGTTTTCAGAAAAGAAGAGAGAATGTTGGGGTGAAGAGAGTGGTGAGAGTCAGTGACCTTGGGAAGGACACTTGTGTGAGGAAGTACCAGGAGAGACTGAGTACAGAATGGAAAAAGGTGAGTACAAAGGAGGTAAGGAGAGTGGGGGAGGAATGGGATGTATTTAGGGAAGCAGTGATGGCTTGCGCAAAAGATGCTTGTGGCATGAGAAGCGTGGGAGGTGGGTTGATTAGAAAGGGTAGTGAGCTGTGGGATGAAGAAGTAAGAATATTAGTGAAAGAGAAGAGAGAGGCATTTGGACAATTTTTGCAGGGAAAAAATGCAAATGACTGGGAGAGGTATAAAACAAAGGGGTAGGAGGTCAAGAAAAAGGTGCAAGAGGTGAAAAAGAGGGCAAATGAGATTGGGATGAGAGAGTATCATTAAATTTTAGGAAGAAAAAAGAGATGTTTTATAAGGAGGTAAATAAGGTGAGTAAGACAAAGGAGCAAATGGGAGCTTCAGTGTAGGGGGCTAATGAGGAGGTGATAACAAGTAGTGGTGATGTGAGAAGGAGATGGAGTGAGTATTTTGAAGTTTTGTTGAATGTGTTTGATGACAGTGTGGCAGATATAGGGTGTTTTGGTCGAGGTGGTGTGCAAAGTGAGAGGGTTGCGGAAAATGAGTTGGTAAATAGAGAAGAGGTAGTAAAAGCTTTGCGGAAGATGAAAGCCGGCAAGGCAGCAGGTTTGGATGGTATTGCAGTGGAATTTATTAAAAAAGGGGGTAACTGTATTGTTAACTGGCTGGTAAGGTTATTTAATGTATGTATGATTCATGGTGAGGTGCCTGAGGATTGGAAGAATGCTTGCATAGTGCCAATGTACAAAGGCAAAGGGGATAAGAGTAAGTACTCAAATTACAAAGGTATAAGTTTGTTGAGTATTCCTGTTAAATCATATGGGAGGGTAATGATTGAGACGGTGAAGGCATGTACAGAGCATCAGGTTGGGGAAGAGCAGTGTGGTTTCAGAAGTGGTACAGGATGTGTGGATCAGGTGTTTTCTTTGAAGAATGTATTTGAGAAATACTTAGAAAAGCAAATGTATTTGTATGTAGCATTCATGGATCTGGATAGAGATGCTTTGTGGAAGGTATTAAGAATATATGGTTTGCGGCAGGGGTGTGTGATGTCTCCATGGTAGTTTAATTTGTTTATGGATGGGTTGTTAGGGAGGGGAATGCAGGAGTTTTGAAAAGCGGGGAAAGTATGCAGTCTGCTGTGCATGAGATAGCTTTGGAAGTGAGTCAGTTGGTTTTCGCTGATGATACAGCGTTGGTGGCTGATTCATGTGAGAAACTGTAGAAGCTGGTACTGAGTTTGGTAAAGTGTGTGAAAGAAGAAAGTTAAGAGTAAATGTGAATAAGAGGAAGGTTATTAGGTACAGTAGTGTTGAGGGTCAAGTCAATTGGGATGTAAGTTGGAATGGAGAAAAATTGGAGGAAGTAAATTACTTTAGATATCTGGGAGTGGATCTGGCAGCGGATGGAACCATGGAAGCAAAAATGAATCATAGGGTGGGGGAGGGGGCGAAAATTCTGTGAGCCTTGAAGAATGTTTGGAAATCGAGAATATTATCTCCGAAAGCAAAAATGGGTACGTTTGAAGGAATAGTGGTTCCAACAATGTTGTATTGTTGCGAGGCGTGGGCTATTGATAGAGTTGTGCGCAGAAGGGTGGATGTGCTGGAAATGAGATGTTTGAGGACAATGTGTGGTGTGAGGTGCTTTGATCGAGTAAGTAATATAAGGGTAAGAGAGATGTGTGGAAATAAAAAGAGTGTGGTTGAGAGAGCAGAAGAGAGTGTTTTGAAATGGTTTGGTCACATGGAGAGAATGAGTGAGGAAAGATTGACCAAGAGGATATATGTGTCGGAGGTGGAGGGAAGTAGGAGTAATGAGAGATCAAATTTGAGGTGGAAAGATGGGGTGAAAAATATTTTGAGTGATCGGGGCCTGACCATGCAGAAGGGTGAAAGGCGTGCAAGGAATAGAGTGAATTGGAACGATGTGGTATACCGGGGTCGACGTGATGTCAATAGATTGAACCATGGCATATGAAAAGTTCTGTGGGGCCTGGATGTGGAAACGAATCTGTGGTTTCGGTTCATTATTACATGAAAGCTAGAGACTGTTTGAACAAATGGAGCCTTTCTTGTCTTTTCCGAGCGCTACCTCGCACACATGAGGGGGGAGGGGGTTGTTGTTACATGTGTGGCGTGGTGGCGATGGGAAAAAATAAAGGCAGACAGTATGAATTATGTACATGTGTATATATGTATATGTCTGTGTGTGTGTATATATATATATATATATATATATATATATATATATATATATATATATATATATATATATATATATATATATATATATATATATATATATATATATATATATATATATATATATATATATGTGTGTGTGTGTGTGTGTGTGTGTGTACATTGAGATGTATAGGTATGTATATTGCGTGTGTGGACGTGCATTTATATACATGTGTATGTGGGTGGGTTGGGCCATTCTTTTGTCTGTTTCCTTGCGCTACCTCGCTAACGAGGGAGACAGCGACAAAGCAAAATGAATATATATATATATATATATATATATATATATATATATATATATATATATATATATATATATATATATATATATATATATATATATATATATATATATATATCCCTGGGGATAGGGGATTAAGAATACTTCCCACGTATTCCCTGCGTGTCGTAGAAGGCGACTAAAAGGGGAGGGAGCGGGGGGCTGGAAATCCTCCCTCTCTCGTTTTTTTTTTTCATTTTCCAAAAGAAGGAACAGAGGGGGCCAGGTGAGGATATTCCAAAAAAGGCCCAGTCCTCTGTTCTTAACGGTACCTCGCCAACGCGGGAAATGGCGAATAGTTTTAAAAAAAAAAAAAAAAAAAAAAATTATATATATATATATATATATATATATATATATATATATATATATATATATATATATATATATATATATATATATATATATATATATATATATATATATATATATATATATATATATATATATATATATATATATATATATATATAATGCATACTATCTACCTTTATTCATTCACATCGCCACCCCGCCACACTTGAAATAACAACCCCCTTCCCCCGCATGTGCGCGAGGTAGCGCTACGAAAAGACAACAAAGGCCACATTCGTTCACACATACTCTCTAGTTGTCATGTATAATTCACCGAAACCACAGCTCCCTTTCCACATCCAGGGCCCACAGAACTTTCCATGGATTACCCAAGACAATTCACATACCCTGGTTCAATCCATTGAGAGCACGTCGACCCCGGTATACCATATCGTTCCAATTCACTCTACTCCTTGCACGTCTTTCACCCTCCTGCATGTTCAGGCACCGATCACTCAAAATCTTTTTCATTCCATATTTCCACCTCCAATTTGGTCTCCCACTTCTCCTCGTTCCCTCCATCTCCGACAAATATATCCTCTTGGTCAATCTTTCCTCACACATTGTCTCCATGTAACCAATCCATTTAAAAACACCCAGTTCTGCTCTCTCAACCAAACTCTTTTTATTACCACACATCTCTCTTACCCTATTATTTCTTACTCGATCAAACCACCTCACACCACATATTGTCATTACACATCTCATTTATAGCGCATCCACCCTCCAATGCACATCACAACCTGTAGCCCACGCCTCGCAACCATACAACATTGTTGGAACCACTATTCCTTTAAACATACCCATTTTTGCTTTCCGAGATAATGTTCTCGACTTGCACACATTCTTTAACGCTTGCAAAACTTTCGCCCCCTCCCCCACCTTATGATTCACTTCCGATTCCATGGTTCCATCCACTGCCAAAGCCACTACCAGATATCTAAAACACTTCACTTACTCCAGTTTTTCTCCATTCAAACTTACCTCCCAATTGACTTGTCCCTCAACCCTACTGTACCTAATAACCTTGCTCTTATTCACATTTACTCTCAGCTTTCTTCTTCCACACACATAACCAAACTCAGTCACTAGCTTCTGCAGTTTTTCATACGAATCAGCCACCAGCGCTGTATCATCAGCGAACAACAACTGACCCACTTCCCAAGCTCTCTCATTTTCAACAGACTAAATACTTGCTCCTCTTTCCAAAAATCTTGCATTCACCTCTCTAATAACCCCATCCAAAAACAAATTAAACAACCATGGAGACATTACGCACCCCTGCCACAAACCAAAATTCACTGAGAACAAATCACTTTCCTCTCTTCCTACACGTACATATGCCTTATATCCTCGATAAATACTTTTCCCTGCTTCTAACAACAGCCTACCATACCATATATTCTTAATTCTTTCCACAGAGCATCTCTATCAGCTCTATCATATGCTTTCTCCAGACCCATAAATGCTACATACAAATCCATTTCCTTTTCTAAATATTTCTCACATACATTCTTCAAAGCAAACACCTGATCCACACATCCTCTACCACTTCTGAAACCACACTACCCTTCCCCATACTGATGCTTTGTACATGCCTTCACCCTCTCAATCAATATCCTCCCATATAATTTCCCGGGAATACTCAACAAACTTATACCTCTGTATTTTGAGCACTCACCTTTATCCCCTTTGCCGTTGTACAATGGAACTATGCAATCATTCCGACAGTCCTCAGGCACGTCACCCTGAGTCATACATACATTAAATGACCTTACCAACAAGTCAACAATACAGTCACCCCCTTTTTTAATGAATTCCACTGCAATACCATTCAAACCCACTGTCTTGCCGGCTTTCATCTTCGGCAAAGTTTTTACGACCTCTTCTCTGTTTACCAAATCATTCTCCCTAACAGTCTCACTTTGCACACAACCTCAACCAAAACACCCGAAATCTGTCACTCTATCATCAAACACATTCAACAAACTTTCAAAATACTCCATCTCCTTCTCACATCAACACTACTTGTTGTCACCTCCCCATTAGCCCATTTCACTTAAGTTCCCATTTGTTCCCTTGTCTGACGCACTTTATTTACCTTCTTCGAAAACAGCATTTTATTCTCCCTAAAAGTTAACGATACTCTCTCACCCAAACTCTCATTTGCCCTCTTTTTCACCCGTTGCACGTTTCTCTTGACCTCCTGCCTCTTTCTTTTATACATCTCGATGTCATTTGCATATTTCCCTACAATAATCGTCCAAATGCCTCTCTTCTTTTTCACTAATAATCTTACTTCTTCATCCCACCACTCACTACCCTTTCTAATCTACCTACCTCTCATGCTTATCATGCCACAAGCATCTTTTGCGCAAGCCATCACTGCTTCCCTAAATACATCCCATTCCTTCCCAACTCCCCTTATGTCCTTTTTTCTCACCTTTTTCCATTCTTTACTCAGTCTCTCCTGGTAGTTCCTCACGAGTCTCTTTCCCAAGCTTACTTACTCTCACCACTCTCTTCACGTCAACATTCTCTCTATTTTTCTGAAAACCTCTACAAATCTTAACCTTCGCCTCCAAAAGATAATGATCACACATCCCTCCAGTTGCACCTCTCAGCACATTAACATCCAAAAGTCTCTCCTTCACGCCCATATCAATTAACACGTAATCAAATAACGCTCTCTGACGATCTCTCTTACTTATGTATGTATACTTATGTATATTTCTGTTTTCAAATCAGGTATTTCCAATCACCGGTCCAATCACCAAGGTCCAATCACCAGGTCCAATCACCAGTCCTTTCTCAGCACATAAATTTACAAGCTCTCCACCATTTCCATTTACAACACTGTACAACCCATGTACACCAATTATTCCCTCAACTGCTACATTACTCACCTTTGCATTCAAAATCACCCATCGCTATAACCCGGTCTTGTACATCAAAACTACTAACACACCCACTCATCTGGTCACAAAACACTTGCCTCTCATGATCTTTCTTCTCATGCCCAGGTGCATATGCACTAATAATCACCCATCTCTCTCCATCCATTTTCAGTTGTACCCATATCAATCTATAGTTTACTTTCTTACACTCTATCACATAGGCACCAAGAATCTTTCAGTTCTCCCTTTTAATAATGATTTCACTTTACTTCCCATGTTGCTCAAATCCTTTAATGAAAATGTTGCCTTCAGCAACAATAATACTATATAGTATATCTTAATCAGGAATTTACCAGAAAATTATCTTGGTTGCATCTATAAAGTGCCTTGTGGAAAATGTGATAAATTTTATGTTGGTCAGACAGGTAAGGATCTTTCTTTTGGACTTAAGCAACATAAATATAGTATAAGAACGGGAGAAGAATCAAATGCCTTGTTTAATGACGTTAAAAACTATGATCATTATACTGACTGGAATAATGCCATCTCAGTTATCACCTCTAACTCTGTTACCAAAATAAATATCATTGAATCTTGTATTATTAGATAAAAAAAGAATTATAATCTTAATATTAGTGATGGTCTATACAAATTAGATAACTTTATTTCTGATAAAATTTGTACAATAATAGGTATATGATCGGTCGTTGTATGTTTTGGACAATCATATGTTTACCAAATGTCGTCCTAGCTTCGTCTCTACGACGTAATTCAAGTGACTTATATTCCGCTCTTGTGTCTCCCCTGATGATGTGATTATTACGCGAAACTGCACTTGGGAATTTATCGTGTTTCATTTTCCCCGTGGACTTAAAGGAATATATATATATATATATATATATATATATATATATATATATATATATATATATATATATATATATATATATATATTCCTTTAAGTCCACGGGGAAAATGAAACACGATAAATTCCCAAGTGCTGATTCATGTGAGAAACTGCAGAAGCTGGTGACTGAGTTTGGTAAAGTGTGTGAAAAAAGAAAGTTAAGAGTAAATGTGAATAAG
Source organism: Panulirus ornatus (assembly GCF_036320965.1). Taxonomy (NCBI): domain Eukaryota; kingdom Metazoa; phylum Arthropoda; class Malacostraca; order Decapoda; family Palinuridae; genus Panulirus; species Panulirus ornatus. The sequence continues at coordinate 50,752,762 of NC_092239.1, forward strand.
AGCAAGGTTATTAGGTACAGTAGGGTTGAGGGTCAAGTCAATTGGGAGGTAAGTTTGAATGGAGAAAAACTGGAGGAAGTAAAGTGTTTTAGATATCTGGGAGTGGATCTGGCAGCGGATGGAACCATGGAAGCGGAAGTGGATCATAGGGTGGGAGAGGGGGCGAAAATCCTGGGAGCCTTGAAGAAAGTAAGGAAGTCGAGAACATTATCTCGGAAAGCAAAAATGGGTATGTTTGAAGGAATAGTTGTTCCAACAATGTTGTATGGTTGCGAGGCGTGGGCTATGGATAGAGTTGTGCGCAGGAGGATGGATGTGCTGGAAATGAGATGTTTGAGGACAATGTGTGGTGTGAGGTGGTTTGATCGAGTAAGTAACGTAAGGGTAAGAGAGATGTGTGGAAATAAAAAGAGCGTGGTTGAGAGAGCAGAAGAGGGTGTTTTGAAATGGTTTGGGCACATGGAGAGAATGAGTGAGGAACGATTGACAAAGAGGATATATGTGTCGGAGGTGGAGGGAACGAGGAGAAGTGGGACACCAAATTGGAGGTGGAAAGATGGAGTGAAAAAGATTTTGTGTGATCGGGGCCTGAACATGCATGAGGGTGAAAGGAGGGCAAGGAATAGAGTGAATTGGATCGATGTGGTATACCGGGGTTGACGTGCTGTCAGTGGATTGAATCAGGGCATGTGAAGCGTCTGGGGTAAACCATGGAAAGCTGTATAGGTATGTATATTTCCGTGTGTGGACGTATGTATATACATGTGTATGGAGGTGGGTTGGGCCATTTCTTTCGTCTGTTTCCTTGCGCTATCTCGCAAACGCAGGAGAAAGCGACAAAAAAAAAGAAAATATATATATATATATGTATATATATATATATATATATATATATATATATATATATATATATATATATATATATATATATATATATATATAAATCTTCTTTCTTTCTTTCAAACTATTCGACACTTCCCGCATTAGCGAGGTAG
>NC_092239.1:50753856-50766671 GCF_036320965.1 Panulirus ornatus
AAAGATTTTTGAGAGAATCGGAGCCTGAACATGCAGGAGGGTGAAAGGGCGTGCAAGGAAGAGTAGTGAATTGGAACATGTGGGATAGGGGCCTGGTCCGACGTGCTTTAAATGGATGAACCAGGTCATGGAGGCGTCTAGGGTAATCATGGAAAGTTGTGTGGGGCCTGGTTGAGAAAGGGAGATCTGTTTCGTGCATAATACATGACCAGCCAAGACTGAGTGTGAACGATGGGGCCTTTTGTTGGTATCATTTTCCATAACGGCTGCCTCGAGCACTGGGTGGGGGGGTGGGTTATTTCATGTGTGGCGAGTGGCGATTGTAATGAAAAGGGCAGACAGTATGAATTATGTACATGTGTATATATGTATATGTCTGTGTGTGTATATATATGTGTACATTGAGATGTATAGGTATGTATATTTGTGTGTGTGGACGTGTATGTATATACATGTGTACATGGTTGTGTTGGGCCATTCTTTCGTCTGTTTCCTTGCGCTACCTCGCTAACGCGTGAGACAACGACAAAGCAAAATGAAATATATATATGTATGTATGTATATATATATATATATATATATATATATATATATATATATATATATATATATATATATATATATATATATATATATATATGCAATTGAGTGGGAGATGTATAAAAGAAAGAGACAGGAGGTCAAGAGAAAGGTGCAGGAGGTGTAAAAAAGGGCAAATGAGAGTTGGGGTGAGAGAGTATCATTAAATTTTAGGGAGAATAAAAAGATGTTCTGGAAGGAGGTAAATAAAGTGCGTAAGACAAGGGAGCAAATTGGAACTTCAGTGAAGGGCGCAAATGGGGAGGTGATAACAAGTCGTGGTGATGTGAGAAGGAGATGGAGTGAGTATTTTGAAGGTTTGTTGAATGTGTTTGATGATAGAGTGGCAGATATAGTGTGTTTTGGTCGAGGTGGTGTGCAAAGTGAGAGGGTTAGGGAAAATGATTTGGTAAAAAGAGAAGAGGTAGTAAAAGCTTTGCGGAAGATGAAAGCCGGCAAGGCAGCAGGTTTGGATGGTATTGCAGTGGAATTTATTAAAAAAGGGGGTGACTGTATTGTTGACTGGTTGGTAAGGTTATTTAATGTATGTATGACTCATGGTGAGGTACCTGAGGATTGGCGGAATGCGTGCATAGTGCCATTGTACATTGGCAAAGGGGATAAGAGTGAGTGCTCAAATTACAGAGGTATAAGTTTGTTGAGTATTCCTGGTAAATTGTATGGGAGGGTATTGATTGAGAGGGTGAAGGCATGTACAGAGCATCAGATTGGGGAAGAGCAGTGTGGTTTCAGAAGTGGTAGAGGATGTGTGGATCAGGTGTTTGCTTTGAAGAATGTATGTGAGAAATACTTAGAAAAGCAAATGGATTTGTATGTAGCATTTATGGATCTGGAGAAGGCATATGATAGAGTTGATAGAGATGCTCTGTGGAAGGTATTAAGAATATATGGTGTGGGAGGCAAGTTGTTAGAAGCAGTGAAAAGTTTTTATCGAGGATGTAAGGCATGTGTACGTGTAGGAAGAGAGGAAAGTGATTGGTTCTCAGTGAATGTAGGTTTGCGGCAGGGGTGTGTGATGTCTCCATGGTTGTTTAATTTGTTTATGGATGGGGTTGTTAGGGAGCTGAATGCAAGAGTTTTGGAAAGAGGGGCAAGGATGAAGTCTGTTGGGGATGAGAGTGCTTGGGAAGTGAGTCAGTTGTTGTTCGCTGATAATACAGGGCTGGTGGCTGATTCATGTGAGAAACTGCAGAAGGTGGTGACTGAGTTTGGTAAAGTGTGTGAAAGAAGAAAGTTAAGAGTAAATGTGAATAAGAGCAAGGTTATTAGGTACAGTAGGGTTGAGGGTCAAGTCAATTGGGAGGTGAGTTTGAATGGAGAAAAACTGGAGGAAGTGAAGTGTTTTAGATATCTGGGAGTGGATCTGGCAGCGGATGGAACCATGGAAGCGGAATTGGATCATAGGGTGGGGGAGGGGGCGAAAATTCTGGGGGCCTTGAAGAATGTGTGGAAGTCGAGAACATTATCTCGGAAAGCAAAAATGGGTATATTTGAGGGAATAGTGGTTCCAACAATGTTGTAAGGTTGCGAGGCGTGGGCTATGGATAGAGTGGTGCGCAGGAGGATGGATGTGCTGGAAATGAGATGTTTGAGGACACTGTGTGGTGTGAGGTGGTTTGATCGAGTAAGTAACGTAAGGGTAAGAGAGATGTGTGGAAATAAAAAGAGCGTGGTTGAGAGAGCAGAAGAGGGTGTTTTGAAATGGTTTGGGCACATGGAGAGAATGAGTGAGGAAAGATTGACCAAGAGGATATATGTGTCGGAGGTGGAGGGAACGAGGAGAAGAGGGAGACCAAATTGGAGGTGGAAAGATGGAGTGAAGAAGATTTTGTGTGATCGGGGCCTGATCATGCAGGAGGGTGAAAGGAGGGCAAGGAATAGAGTGAATTGGAGCGATGTGGTATACCGGGGTTGACGTGCTGTCAGTGGATTGAATCAGGGCATGTGAAGCGTCTGGGGTAAACCATGGAAAGCTGTGTAGGTATGTATATTTGCGTGTGTGGACGTATGTATATATATGTGTATGGGGGTTGGTTGGGCCATTTCTTTCGTCTGTTTCCTTGCGCTACCTCGCAAACGCGGGAGACAGCGACAAAAAAAAGAAAAAAAAAAGAAAAAAAAATGTATATATATATATATATACATATATAGATATTGTATAAACGCAAAAGGCACAAAGGTGAGTGTTCAAGTTATGGAGGTATAAGCATTTTTAGTATTCCTGGGAAATTATATGGGGGGGTATTGAATGAGAGGGTGAAGGCATGTACAGAGCATCAGATTACGGAAGAGCAGTGTGGTTTCAGTAATGTTAAAGGATGTGTGGATCAAGTGTTTCCTTTGAACAATGTATGTGAGACATACTTTGGAAAACATAAGGATTTATTTGTAGCATTTATGGATCTGGAGAATGCATACGATAGAGTTGATAGAGATGCTCTGTGGAAGGTATTAAGAGTATATTGTGTGGGAAGTAGGTTGCTTGAAGCAGTGAAAAGCTTTTATCGAGGATGTAAGGCATGTCTACGAGTAGGAAGAGAGGAAGCTGATTGGTTCTCAGTGAATTTCGGTTTTCTGCAGGGGTGCGTTATGTGTCGTTGGTTGTTTGATTTGTTTATGGATAAGGTTGTTAGAGAGGTGACTGCAAGAGTTTTTGAAAGAAGGGCAAGTATGCAGTCTGTTGTTGATGAGAGAGCTTGGGAAGTGAGTCAGTTGTTGTTCGCTGATGATGCAACGCTGTTGGTTGGTTCGGATGAGAAACTGCAGAAGCTGGTGACTGAATTTGTAAAGTGTGTGAAAGAGGAAAGCTGAGAGTGAATCTGAATAAGATCAAGGGTTGAGGGACAAGTAAAGTGGGTGCTGAGTTTGAATGGAGAAAAACTGGAGGAAGTAAAGTGTTTTAGATATCTGGGAGTGGATTTGGCAGCGGATGGAACCATGGAAGCGGAAGTGAGTCACAGGGTGGGGGAGGGGGGCGAAGGTTGTGAGAGCGTTGAAGAATGCCTGGAAGGCGAGAACGTTATCTCGGAGACGAAAAATGAGTGTTTGAAGGAATAGTGGTTCCAACAAAGTTATATGGATGTGAGGCATGTGCTATAGATAGGGTCGTGCGGAGGAGGGTGGATGTGTTGGAATTGAGATGTTTGAGGACAATATGTGGTGTGAGGTGGTTTGATCAGAGAGATGTGTGGTAATGAAACGAACGTGGTTGAGAGAGCAGAATAGGGTGTATTGAAATGTTTTGTTCACATGGAGAAAATGAGTGAGGAAAGTTTGAAAAAGAGGACATACGTGTCAGTGGTGGATGGAACGAGGAGAAGTGGGAGACCAAATTGGAGGTGGAAAGATGGAGTGAAAAAGATTTTGAGTGATTGGGGCCTGAACATGCAGGAGGGTGAAAGGCGTGCAAGGAATAGAATGAATTGGAACGATGTGGTATAATGGGGTCGACGTGCTGTCATTGGATTGAACCAGGGCATGTGAAGCGTCTGGGGTAAACCATGGAAAGTTGTGTGGGGCCTGGATGTGGAAAGGGAGCTGTGGTTTCGGTGCATTATTACATGACAGCTAGAGACTAAGTGTGAACGAATGGGGCCTTTGTTGTCTTTTTCTAGCGCTACCTCGCACACATGAGGGGGGAGGGGGATGTTATTCCATGTGTAGCGAGATGGCGATGGGAATAGATAAAGGCAGACAGTATGAATTATGTATATGTGTATATATGTATATGTCTGTGTGTGTATATATATGTGTACATTGAGATGCATAGGTATGTATATTTGCGTGTGTGGATGTGTATGTATATATATGTGTATGTGGGTGGGTTAGGCCATTCTTTCGTCTGTTTCCTTGCGCTACCTTGCTAACGCGGGAGGGAGCGGGGGGCTGGAAATCCTCCCCTCTCTTTTTTTTTTCATTTTCCAAAAGAAGGAACAGAGGGGGCCAGGTGAGGATATTCCAAAAAAGTCCCAGTACTCTGTTCTTAACGCTACCTCGCTAACGCGGGAAATGGCGAATAGTTTAAAAGAAAGAAAAGAATATATATATATATATATAGGACGAATGTCCTCATACTTACGTTATACATCATCTTCATCCCTTTACGACACTGTAGTTCACTGAAAAGCTACACACATTTATCTTCTATATCACAATATCGTGAATCATTATCATGAACACACAACTATTCCACCTCATACAGGAGAACAATGTATCGACCGAAACACACCAGAACCAATTCAGCTGAGCGTGTCATGTTCGTCTGGATGAGGACGTGTGGCCTGTCCGTTCGCTATATTGCCAAAGTGAGTGGCATCAGTGTGACGACTGTGTACAGGTGGCTAAGACGTTGGCGTGATTGGGAAGTCACCTACAGTTCTGTACTGCCTCACTCGACTCTTGGCGAGGGTTACGCTTGGACGACCGTCGTAGGCGACACAGATCTCTGGCACTACAATCACCTAGTTCCCCACTATATTAGGGAACCGAGAAACTTATATGATATGATGTGACTGTGGATTACTTGGAAGTTTGTGAGAAAGAAAACATCTTTAGAGCCATATGTGATTCTTTTCTAAAGTGAACTAGTTTTCAAAGCGTGTGAAATATGAAATACCCAGACGTTACTGATATGGTCAATGAAAATAAGTGTTATACGAGTAGCAAGGAAATATTCAGTAACAACCTATAACTGATACAACTTGTGAGTTTAAGTGTAAGGGAAGCAGAAACGAAATAAACTTGTATAGTAGCAATAATATGTATAGGAAATCTAGATACGGATATCCTTCTTATCAAGTAAGTGCATCTTGGTGTATGCTACACCTGCAACAGAATAAATCTTATCGATAAAATATTTAGAATAAATCAATGACGTTTTGAAGCTCGACTATAGCTGACTTTAGGGAAATGACAATGATCTTTTTCACAGTCGCTGATATTTTATTGATCTGAGATGACCGGAGCCCTTGATAACCCATCAAGAAAAGCCTTACACAGTTACGAAATGCTGAATGTAATCCGATTACGGTCGCCAAATGTGATTAACCAGCTTTTGTTTTGTTCGTGGGAGCATTTCAGTATATCTAGATATCACTGTATCCGATTTCTTCGCCTCAGTCTTCTATTTCCATTAAGGTTAATGTGAGCCACATCTAGTCAATACATCGCTTTTCTCGTATAGAAACGTATCCCATTTCAATCAACGGGAAGAACAAAGTGACAAGGTTCAGATCAAGGCAACAAAAATAGCTGATTTCCACTAACAAGTTAAAGATCATATATTTGATCATTTTGGAAGAGAAAACAGATCGTTGGGAGTTAATCACACCCTCTAAGATTCTAAGCCAGTTGATTACATAACAGAAGAGGTTTGGGAAAATTGGAAAGAAAGAGCAACCAGATGATAACAAATCTGAAGAAAATGTTGTTAGAAAAACTGTAGAGACGAACTCTCACAGTCTGAGATCACTGGAGGTAGGGAGTAAACTGAAATTGCAGATGTAGACAGCATTCATAGGCCTATCAGGGTCGAGCGTATAGGCTGCAATCCTGGTTGCGGCAGTCGGTTCACAGTCAACCGTAGAGATTGGTCGACAGAATAGGTACCTGGTTCAGGCTAGGTAGCAGCAAATGGAACCATGGAAGTGAAAGTGAGTCACAATGTGGGGGAGGAGGCGAAAGTTCTGGGAGCAATGAAGAATATGTGGAAAGAGAGAACGTTATCTCGGAGAGAAATAATAGGTATATTTGAAGAAATAGTGGTTCCAACAATGTTTTATGGTTGCGAGGCATAGGCTATAGATAGGGTTGTAAAGAAGAGGGTGGATGTGTTGGAAATGAAAATGTTTGAGGATTATATGTGATGTGAGGTGGTTTGATCGAGTAAGTAGTGAAAGCTTACGAGAGATGTTTGATAATGAAAAAAAGTATGGTTGAGAGAGCGGAAGTGGTTATGTTGAAATGGTTTGGTCACATGGAGAGAATGAGTGAGGAAAGCTTGACAAAACGGATATATGTGTCAGAAGTTGAGGGAAGAAGAAGCAGAAGAATATATTTGAGGTGGAATGATAGAGTGACAAAGATTTCGAGCGATTGGGGCCTGAACATACAGAAGGGGGAGAGGCGTGCAAGGAATAGAGTGAATTGGAACGATGTGGTATACCGGGGTCTACGTGCTGGCAATAGACTGAACCAGGGCATATGGAACGACTGGGATAACCATGGAAAGGTCTGAGGGCCTAGATGTGGATATGGAGCTGTGTTTTCGATACATTACACATGACAGCTGGAGGATGAGCGTGAACGATTGTGGCATTATTCTGTATGTTTTCCTGGCACTACTTCGCTGACGCATGGGATGGCGATAAATTTAAATTTCTAGAAATGGAAAATGAAGAAAGAGTCAAGTGGGGAGTGCTCATCCTCCTCAAAGGCTCAGACTTGGGTGTCTGAATTTGTGTGGATGTAACCAAAATGAGAAGAAAGGAGAGATAGGTAGTATGTTCAAGGAAATAAACCCGGATGTTTTGGGTCTGAGTGAAACGAGACTCAGGGGTAAAGGGGAAGAGTGGCTTGGGAAAGTCTTGGGAGTAAAGGCAGGGGTTGGTGAGAGGACAAGAGCTAAGGAAGAAATACCGCTGCTCCTGAAGCAGGTGTTGTGAAAGTTGGTGATAAAGTATAAGAAAGTAACTTCTAGATTGATGTGGGTAAAATTTAAAGTGGATGGATAGAGATGGGTGAATATTGGCGCATATGCACGTGGTCATGATAAAAAAAAAAATCATGAGAGGCAAGTGTTTTTTGGGCAGCTGAGTGAACGTGTTAGCAGCTTTGATGCACGAGACCGGGTTATAGTTCTAGATGATTTAAATGCGAAGGTGAGTAATCTGGCAATTGAGTGTATAAATGGTGTACCTGGGGTGTTCAGTGTTGTAAATGGAAATGGTGAAGAGCATGTGGATTTATGTGCTGAAAAGGACTAGTGATTGGGAATACCTGGTTTAAAGATAGAGATATACATAAGTTAACTTATGGGAGTAGAAAATATGGTCAAAGAGCGTTATTAGATTACGTGTAAATTGATAGGCGTGTAAGAGTCTTTTGGATGTTGATGTGCTGAGAGGGGTAGCTGGAGGGAAGTTGGATCACTATCTTGTGGAGATGAAGGTAAAGATTTGTAGAGCTTTCCAGAAAAGAAGAGAGAAAGCTGGGGACAAGATAGTGGTAAGAGTAAATGAGTTTTGAAAGCAGCTTGTGTGAGGAAGTACCAGGAGAGATTGATTGTTGAATGGTAAATTGTAACAGCAAATGATGTGAGGGGAGTTGGGGAGGAATGGGATGTATTCAAGGAAGCAGTGACGGCTTGCACAGAAGATGCAAGTGGCATGAGAAAGGTGAGCGGTGGGCAGATTAGAAAGGGTAGTGAGTGGTGGGATGAAGAAGTAAGGTAGTTAGTGAAAGAGAAGAGAGGCGTTTGGAGAATACTTGCAGGGAAGTAGTGCAAATGACTGGAAAATGTATGAAAGAAAGAGGCAGGATGTCAAGGTTAAGGTGCATGAGGTGAAAAAGAGGGGAAATAGGAGTTGGGGAGTAAAAAAGATGTTTTGGAAGGAGGTAAATAACGTGCGTAAGACAAGAAAACAAATGAGAACGTTAGTAAAGGGGCCAAGTGGGGAGGTAATGACATTAGTGATCAAGTGAGAAAGAGGTGGAGTGGGTATTTTGAATGTCTGTTGAATGTGTTTGATGATCGAGTGGCAGATATACTGTGTTATGTTCCGGGAGGTGTGCGAAGAGAGAGGGTAAGGGAGATTGGTTTGGTAAAGTAAGAAGAAGTAGTGAAAGCTTTGTGGCAGATGAAATCCGGCAAGGCGGTGGGTTTGGATGGTATTGCAGTAGAATGTGTTAAAAAAGAGGGTAACCATGTTGTTGATTGGTTGATAAGGATATTCAGTGTATGTATGGATCAAGGTGAAGTGCCAGAAGATTGGCAGAATGCATGCATAGGGCCATTGTACAAAGGCAAAGGGGATAAAGGTGAGTGTTCAAACTACCAGAGGCATAAGTTTATTGAGAATTCCTGGGAAATTATGTGGGAGTGTATTGATTGAGAAGGTAAAGGCATGTACAGAGCATCAGATTGGGAAAGAGCATTGTGGTTTCAGAAAAGTAGAGGATGTGCCGATCAGGTGTTTACTTTGAACAATGTATGCAAGAAGAATTTAGAAAAACAGTTGGATTTTTGTATAGCATTTATGGATCTGGAGAAGGCATCTGACAGGGCTGATAAAGATCCTTTGTAGAAGGTTTTAATAGTGTATGGTGTATGAGGTAAGTAGCTGAAAACAGTGAAAAGTTTTTACCAAGGATATAAGACATGCGTACGAGTTGGAAAGAGGAAAGTGATTTGTTTCCAGTAAATGTCGGTTTGCGACAGGGGTGTGTAATGTCTCCATGGCTGTTTAATTTGTTTATGGATTTGGTGGTTAGGGAGGTAAAAACACGTGTTTCGGAGAGATTGGCGAGTATGCAGTCTTTTGTGGATGAGATAGCTTGGGAAGAGTCCATTTGTTGTACGCCGATGATGCAGCTCTAGTGGTCCACTTGGGTGACAGGTTGGTGACTGAATTTGGAAAAGTGTGTAAAAGGAGAAAGTTTAGAGTAAAGGAAAATAAGAGCAAGGTTATTAGGTTCAGTAGGGTTGAGGGACAAGTTAATTGGGATGTAAGATTGAATGGAGAAAAATTAGAGGAAGTGAAGTGTTATAGATATCTCTCAGTGGAGTTATCAGCGGATGGAAGCAGGGAAGCGGAAGTGACTCACCGGATGGGGTATTGGGCGAAGGTTCTGGTAGCGATGAAAAATGTGTGGAAGGAGAGAACGTATGTTTGAAGGATTTGGTTGTGATGTATAGGCTTTAAATTGGTTTGTATGGATGAGGGTGGATGTGTTGAAAATGAAATGTTTGTGGACAATATGAAGTGTGAGGTGTTTTGATTGAGTAATTACAGAAAACGTAAGATATATGTGTGTGGAAATAAAAATGTTATGGTCGAGAGAGCCAAAGTGGGGGTGTTGAAATGGTTTAGACATATGGAAAAAATGAGTGAGGAAAGATTGAGAAAGAGGATATATGTATCAGAGTTGAAGGGAACAAGGAGAAGAGGGACATCAAACGAGGTGGAAGGACGGAGTGAAAAAGATTTTGAGCGATCTGGGGCTGAACATACAGGAGGGTATGAGGCGTGCAAGGAATAGAGTGAATTGGAACGATATAGTATGCCGAGGTCGACGTGCCGTAAGTGGACTGAACCAGCGCATATAAAGCGTCTGGAGTATACCATGGAAGGGTTTTGTTGCATTGCACATGATAGCTAGAGAATGAGTGTGAACGAATGTGGCCTTTTTGTCTGTTTTCCTTGCGCTACCTCGCTGAAGTGGGGAATAGCGATGCAATTTTCCGTGTGGCGGGTTAGCAACAGGAATGGATGAAGGTAAGCATGTATTGATATGTATATGTGTATATACATATATATGTGTCTGTGTATGTACAATTTTATATATGTTGATAAGTATATATATATGTATACGTGTAAGGGTATTTATGTATATATGTACATATGAGTGGATGGGCCATTCTTCGTCTGTTCCCTGGTGCTACCTCGCTAAGCGAGGTGGCGCAAGGAAACCGACAAAAAATGGACCGGCCCACTCACATACACATTCATATACATAAACGCCCACACACGCATAGATACCTAGCTATACATTTTAAGGTATACATACATATACATACACAGACATATAAGTATGTACCCATGTACATATTTATAAATGCTGCCAGCATCCATTCTCGTCGCCACCCCATCACACATGAATCATGTTCAGGTCCCGATCGATCAAAATCTTATTCACTCAATCCCTCCACTTCCAGTTTGGTCTCCCACTTCTCCTCCTTCCCTCCACCTCTGACACATATATCCTATTTGTCAATCTTTCCTCACTCATTCTCTCCATGTGCCCAAACCATTTCAATGCACCCTCTTCTGCTCTCTCAACCACACTCTTTTTATTACCGCACATCTCTCTTACTCTCTCATTACTTACTCGATCAAACTACCTCACACCACATATTCTCCTCAAACATTTCATTTATAACACATCCACCCTCCCTTACACAACCCTATCAATAGCCCATGCTTCGCAACCATGTAACACTGCTGGAACCACTATTCCTTCAAACATACCCATTTCAGCTCTCCCACATAATGTCTTTTCTTTCCACACATTCTTCAACGCTCCAAGAACCTTCGCCCCCTCCCTCACTGTGACTCACTTCCACTTCAATGGAATCCACTCCCAGATATCTAAAACACTTCACTTCCTCCACTTTTTCTCCATTCAAACGTACCTCCCAATTAACTTGTCCCTCAACCCTACTGAACCTAATAACCTAGATCTTATTCATATTTACTCTCAGCTTTCTTCTTTCACACACACTTTAACAAACTCAGTCACCAACTTCTGCAATTCTTACCAGAATCAGCCACCAGCGCTGTATCATCAGCGAACTACTTACTCACTTCCCAAGTTCTCTCATCCACAACTGTCTGCATATTTGCCCCTCTCCAAACCTCTTCCATTCACCTCCCAAACAACCCTATCCATGAACATATTAAACAATCATGGAGACACGCACCCCTGAAGCAAACCGACATTCACTGGGAACCAATCACTTTCCTCTCCTCCTACTCATACACATGCCTTATATCATCAATAAAAACTTCTCACTGCTTCTAGCAATTTACCTCCCACATCATGTATTCTTAATGTCATCCACAAAGCATATCTATCAACTCTGTCATATGCCTTTTCCAGATCCATAAATGCTACATGCAGATCCACACATCTTCTACCACTTCTGAAACCACACTGCTCTTCCCCAATCTGATGCTCTGTGCATGCCTTTACCCTCACAATCAATACCCTCCCACATAATTTCCAGGGAATACTATCCCTGGGGATAGGGGAGAAAGAATACTTCCTACGCATTCCTCAAGCGTCGTAGAAGTCGAATAAAAGGGACGGGAGCGGGGGGCCAGAAACCCTCCCCTCCTTGTATTTTAATTTTCTAAAAGGGGAAACAGAAGAAGGAGTCACGCGGGGAGTGCTCATCCTCCTCGAAGGCTCAGATTGGGGTGTCTAAATGTGTCTGGATGTAACCAAGGTGAGAAAAAAGGAGAGATAGGTAGTATGTTTGAGGAAAGGAACCTGGATGTTTTGGCTCTGAGTGAAACGAAGCTCAAGGGTAAAGGGGAAGAGTGGTTTGGGAATGTCTTGGGAGTAAAGTCAGGGGTTAGTGAGAGGAAAAGAGCAAGGGAAGGAGTAGCACTACTCCTGAAACCGGAGTTGTGGGAGTATGTGATAGAGTGTAGGAAAGTAAATTCTAGATTGATATGGGTAAAACTGAAAGTTGATGAAGAGAGATGGGTGATTATTGGTGCATAAGCACCTGGGCATGAGAAGAAAGATCATAAGAGGCAAGTGTTTTGGGAGCAGCTGAATGAGTGTGCTTGTGGTTTTGATGGACAAGACCGGGTTATAGTGATGGGTGATTTGAATGCAAAGGTGAGTATGTGGCAGTTGAGGGAATAACTGGTATACATGGGGTGTTCAGTGTTGTAAATGGAAATGGTGAAGAGCTTGTAGATTTATGTGCTGAAAAAGGACTGGTGATTGGGAATACCTGGTTTAAAAAGCGAGATATACATAAGTATACGTATGCAAGTAGGAGAGATGGCCAGAGAGCGTTATTGGATTACGTGTTAATTGATAGGCGCGCGAAAGAGAGACTTTTGGATGTTAATGTGCTGAGAGGTGCAACTGGAAGGATGTCTGATCATTATCTTGTGGTGGCGAAGGTGAAGATTTGTTGGGGTTTTCAGAAAAGAAGAGAGAATGTTGGGGTGAAGAGAGTGGTGAGAGTAAGTGATCTTGCGAAGGAGACTTGTGTGAGGAAGTACCAGAAGAGACTGAGTACAGAATGGAGAACAAAGGAGGTAAGGGGAGTGGGGGAGGAATGGGATGTATTTAGGGAAGCAGTGATGGATTGCGCAAAAGATGCTTGTGGCATGAGAAGCGTGGGAGGTGGGTTGATTAGAAAGGGTAGTGAGTGGTGGGATGAAGAAGTAAGATTATTAGTGAAAGAGAAAGAA
>NC_092239.1:50766771-50779369 GCF_036320965.1 Panulirus ornatus
ACTTCATACTTGCCTCTCTTTCCAAAATTCTTGCGTTCACCTCCTTACAAACCCATCCATAAACAAATTAAACAATCATGGAGACATCACGCACCCCTGCCGCAAACCTACATTCACTGAGAACCAATCACTCTCCTCTCTTCCTACACGTACACATGCCTTACATCCTTGATAAAGACTTTTCACTGCTTCTAACAACTTGCCTCCCAAAACATATATTCTTAATACCTTCCGCAGAGCATCTCTATCATCTCTATCATATGCCTTCTCCAGATCCATAAATGCTGCATACAAATCCATTTGCTTTTCTAAGTATTTCTCACATACATTCTTCAAAGCAAACACCTGATCCACTCATCGTCTACCATTTCTAAAACCACACTGCTCTACTCCAATCTGATGCTCTGCACATTCCTTCACCCTCTCAATCAATACCCTCCCATATAATTTCCCAGGAATACTCAACAAATTTATACCTCTGTAATTTGAGCACTCACTTTTATCCCCTCTGCCTTTGTACAATGGCACTATGCAAGCATTCTGCCAATCCTCAGGCACCTCACCATGAGTCATACATACATTAAATAACCTTACCAACCAGGCAACAATACAGTCACCCCCTTTTTTAATAAATTCCACTGCAATACCATCCAAACCTGCTGCCTTGCCGCCTTTCATCTTCCTCAACGCTTTCACTACCTCTCCTCTGTTTACCAAATCATTTTCCCTAACCCTCTCATTTTGTACACCACCTCGACCAAAACACCCTATATCTGCCACTCTATCATGAAACATATTCAACAAACCTTCAAAATACTCACTCCATCTCCTTCTCACATCACCACTACTTGTTATCACCTCCCCATTAGCCCCCTTCACTGAATTTCCCATTTGCTCCCTTGTCTTACGCACTTTATTTACCTCCTTCCAAAACATCTTTCTATTCTCCCTAGAATTTAATGATACTCTCTCACCCCAATTCTCATCTGCCCTCTTTTCACCTTTTGCACCTTTCTCTTGACCTTCTACCCCTTTCTTTTATACATGTCCCACTCATTTGCATTATTGCCCGGCAGAAATCGTCCAAATGCCTCTCTCTTCTATTTCACTAATAATCATACTTCATCCCACCACTCACTACCCTTTTCAATCTACCTTTCTCATGCCACAAGCATCTTTTGCGCAAGCCATCACTGCTTCCCTAAATACATCCCATTCCTCCCCAACTCCCCTTACCTCCTTATCTCTCACCCTTTTCCATTCTGTACTCAGTCTCTCCTGGTACTTCCTCACACAAGTCTCCTTCCCAAGCTCACTTAATCTCCCCACTCTTTCCACCCCAACACTCTCTCTTCTTTTCTGAAAACCTCCACAAATCTTCATCTTCGCCTCCTCAAGTAAATGATCAGACATCCCTCCAGTTGGACCTCTCAGCACACTAACACCAAAAACTCTCTCTTTCGCGCGCCTATCAATTAACATGTAATACAATAACACTCTCTGGCCATCTCTCCTACTTACATATATTTTTTTTCTTTATAATTTTGCTTTGTCGCTGTCTCCCGCGTTTGCGAGGTAGCGCAAGGAAACAGTCGAAAGAAATGGCCCAACCCACCCCCATACACATGTATATACACACACGTCCACACACGCAAATATACATGCCTATATATCTCAATGTACACATATATATTACACACACAGACACATACATATATACCCATGCACACAATTCACACTGTCTGCCTTTATTCATTCCCATCGCCACCTCGCCACACATGGAATACCATCCCCCTCCCCCCTCATGTGTGCGGGGTAGCGCTAGGAAAAGACAACAAAGGCCTCATTCGTTCATACTCAGTCCCTAGCTGTCATGCAATAATGCCCGAAACCACAGCTCCCTTTCCACATCCATGCCGAAACACAGCTTTCCATGGTTTACCCCAGACGCTTCACATGCCCTGATTCAATCCACTGACAGCCAGTCATCCCCGGTATACCAACTCGATCCAATTCACTCTATTACTTTCCCGCCTTTCACCCTCTTACATGTTCAGGCCCCGATCACTCAAAATCTTTTTCACTCCATCTTTCCACCTCCAATTTGGTCTCCCACTTCTCCTCGTTCCCTCCACCTATTGGTCAATCTTTCCTCACTCATTCTCTCCATGTGCCCAAACCATTTCAAAACACCCTCTTCTGCTCTCTCAACCACGCTCTTTTTATTTCCACACATCTCTCTTACCCTAACATTACTTACTCGATCAAACCACCTCACACCACACATTGTCCTCAAGCATCTCATTTCCAGCACATCCACCCTCCTGCGCACAACTCTATCCATAGCCCACGCCTCGCAACCATACAACATTGTTGGAACCACTATTCCTTCAAACATGCCCATTTTTGCTTTCCGAGATAATGTTCTCGACTTCCACACATTCTTCAAGGCTCCCAGGATTTTCGCCCCCTCTCTCACCCTATGATTCACTTCCGCTTCAATGGTTCCATCCACTGCCAGAACCACTCCCAGATATCTAAAACATTTTACTTCTTCCAGTTTTTCTCCATTCAAACGTACCTCCCAATTGACTTGACCCTCAACCCTACTGTACCTAATAACCTTGCTCTTATTCACATTTACTCTTGACTTTCTTCTTTCACACACTTTACCAAACTCAGTCACCAGCTTCTGCAGTTTCTCACATGAATCAGTACCAGCGCTGTATCATCAGCGAACAACAACTGACAAACTTCCCAAGCTCTCTCATCCACAACAGACTTCATTTTTGCTCCTCTTTCCAAAACTCTTGCATTTACCTCCCTAACAACCCCATCCATAAACAAATTAAACAACCATGGAGACATCACACACCCCTGCCGCAAACCTACATTCACTGAGAACCAATCACTTTCCTCTCTTCCTACACATACACATGCCTTACATCCTCGATAAAAACTTTTCACTGCTTCTAACAACTTGCCACCCACACCATATATTCTTAATACCTTCCACAGAGCATCTCTATCAACTCTGTCATATGCCTTCTCCAGATCCATAAATGCTACATACAAATCCATTTGCTTTTCTAAGTATTTCTCACATACATTCTTCAAAGCAAACACCTGATCCACACATCCTCTACCACTTCTCAAACCACACTACTCTTCCCCAATCTGATGCTCTGTACATGCCTTCACCCTCTCAATCAATACCCTCCCATATAATTTACCAGGAATACTCAACAAACTTATACCTCTGTAATTTGAGCACTCACTCTTATCCCCTTTGCTTTTGTACAATGGCACTATTCACGCATTCCTCCAATCCTCAGGCACCTCACCATGAGTCATACATACATTAAATAACCTTACCAACCAGTCAACAATACAGTTCCCCCCTTTTTTAATAAATTCCACTGCAATACCATCCAAACCTGCTGAATTACCGGCGTTCATCTTCCGCAAAGCTTTTACTACCTCTTTTCTGTTTACCAAATTATTTTCCCCATCCCTCTCACTTTGCACACCACCTCGACCAAGACACCCTATATCTTCCACTCTATCATCAAACACATTCAACAAACCTTCAAAATACTCACTCCATCTCCTTCTCACATCACCACTACTTGTTATCACCTCCCCATTAGCGCCCTTCACTGAAGTGCCCATTTGCTCCCGTGTCTTACGCACTTTATTTACCTCCTTCCAGAACATCTTTTTATTCTCCCTAAAATTTAATGATACTCTCTCACCCCAACTCTCATTTGTCCTCTTTTTCACCTCTTGCACCTTTCTCTTGACCTCCTGTCTCTTTCCTTTATACATCTCCCACTCAATTGCATTTTTCCCTGCAAAAATCGTCCAAATGCCTCTCTCTTCCCTTTCACTAATAATCTTACCTCTTCATCCCACCACTCACTACCCTTTCTAATCAACCCACCTCCCACGCTTCTCATGCCACAAGCATCTTTTGCGCAATCCATCACTGATTCCCTAAATACATCCCATTCCTCCCCCACTCCCCTTACTTCCATTGTTCTCACCTTTTTCCATTCTGTACTTAGTCTCTCCTGTTACTTTCTCACACAAGTCTCCTTCCCAAGCTCACTCACTCTCACCACCTTCTTCACCCCAACATTCACTCTTCTTTTCTGAAAACCCATACAAATCTTCCCCTTAGCCTCCACAAGATAATGATCAGACATTCCTCCAGTTCCACCTCTCAGCACATTTACATCCAAAAGTCTCTCTTTCGCGCGCTTGTCAATTAACACGTAATCCAATAACGCTCTCTGGCCATCTCTCCTACTTACATACGTATACTTATGTATATCTCGCTTTTTAAACCATGTATTCCCAATCACCAGTCCTTTTTCAGCACATAGATCTACAAGCTCTTCACCATTTCCATTTACAACACTGAACACCCCATGTATACCAATTATTCCCTCAACTGCCTCATTACTCACCTTTGCATTCAAATCACCCATCACTATAACCCGGTCGCGTGCATCAAAACCACTAACACACTCATTCAGCTGCTCCCAAAACACTTGCCTCTCATGATCTTTCTTCTTATGCCCAGGTGCATATGCACCAATAATCACCCATCTCTCTCCATGAACTTTCAGTTTAGCCATATTAATCGAGAATTTACTTTCTTACACTCTATCACATACTCCCACAACTCCTGTTTCAGGAGTACTGCTACTCCTTCCCTTGCTCTTGTCCTCTCCCTAACCCCTGACTTTACTCCCAAGACATTCCCAAACCACTCTTCCCCTTTACCCTTGAGCTTCGTTTCACTCAGAGCCAAAACATCCAGGTTTCCTTTCCCCAAACATACTACCTATCTCTCCTTTTTTCACATCTTGGTTATATCCAGACACATCTAGACACCCCAACCTGAGTCTACGAGGAGGATGAGCACTCCCCGCGTGACTCCTTTTGTTTCCCATTTTTTTAGAAAGTTAAAAAATACAAGGAGGGGAGGATTTCTGGCCCCCCGCTCCCGTCCCCTCTAGTCGCCTTCTACGACACGTGAGGAATGCGTGGGAAGTAATCTTTCACCCCTATCCCCAGGGATAATATATATATATATATATATATATATATATATATATATATATATATATATATATATATATATATATATATATATATATATATATATATATATATATATATATATATATATATATATATATATATATATATATATATGTATATATATATATATATATATATATATATATATATATATATATATATATATATATATATATATATATATATATATATATATATATATACATATATATATATATAAACATACACATACACACATATACACACATATATATATATATATATATATATGTATATACATATGAAAAATGTAAGAAATAATTTTGAAAACTGAAACTTCTATCTTGAAATGAAATTTAAGAAAATGAATGTCACATTATGGTTCAACCTTTGGCTATGGAGAAGGGAAATGTATAATTTATTTACACAAACGTCAATAGTAGTTTTCATCATTTTAACCACTGTATCATACTGCCTGGACCACTTCTCTTATCTCTTATTATGATGTTTCTCAATTGTCTTCATTACACAAAGTACAACCATATCTTGGATACATGAGGGTAGGTAGTTGGTCATCCGCCATAATAAAGCCTTGACAGACCAAAAAGTTTATCTAGACCTCAACTTTTCCAGTACATTCATGAAAAACACCTTTTTGCTTTCTATCTCCATCACTTTGAAAAAATCCTCCCTTTGTTCACATTTCAATGAAAGAATAAGCTTCAATGTCGAAGCTACATTCTTTACCAATTTCACTATTTTCTTGTCAGAGCACCATGTAAGGAACTATCACTTCATTAACAACAATAAACATTTACTTTCCCTTTAAAAAAGTTCTGGGGAAGTCTGTCTCGATACACTGCGGGTCACTCTACCACCTGGCGAGGTTTGTGTTGCAATGGTTCTTAATTTACAAAAGTAGTAGCATCACTGGTGGGCGGAAGAACCTTCTCATCATCTGCCCCGATGATGACGTGCTGTGAGTCAGCTGAGATGATGGTGCCCTTACAGAGGTAGCATAAGGAAACAGATGAAAGAATGGCACATCCCAACTCCTATAAATGTATATACATTCACGTACACACACCCACATATACATATACATATACATTTCAACATATACCTATATACACAGACAGAAACATACATATATACATATGTACATAATTCATACTCTCTGCCATTCTTCATTCCTGTCGCCACTCCGCCACACGTGAAATGACTAACCCCTCTCCCCGCCTGTGCGCGAGGTAGCGCTAGGAAAAGACAACAAAGCGCACATTCGTTCACACTCAGTCTCTATCTGTCATGTATAATGCACCAAAACCACAGTTCCCTTTCCACATCCAGGCCCCACGAAACTTTCCGTAGTTAACCCCAGACTCTTCACTTGCCCTGGGTCATAATACATAATACACACACCCACATATACATATACATATACATTTCAACATATACCTATATACACAGACAGACACAACCATATATACATATGTACATAATTCATACTGTCTGCCATTCTTCATTCCTGTCGCCACTCCGCCATACGTGAAATGACTAACCCCGCTCCCCGCCTGTGCGCGAGGTAGCGCTAGGAAAAGACAACAAAGCGCACATTCGTTCACACTCAGTCTCTATCTGTCATGTATAATGCACCAAAACCACAGTTCCCTTTCCACATCCAGGCCCCACGAAACTTTCCGTAGTTAACCCCAGACTCTTCACTTGCCCTGGGTCAATTCATTGACATCACGTCGACCCCGGTATACCACATCGTTCTAATTCACTCTATACCTTGCACGCCTTTCACCGTCCTTCATGTTCAGGCCCCGATCACTCAAAATCTTTTTCACTCCATATTTCAACCTCCAATTTGGTCTCCCACTTCTCGCTCCCTCCACCTTTGACATATATATCCTCTTTGTCAATATTTCCTCAATCATTCTCTCCATGTGACTAAACCACTTCAAAACACCCTCTTCTGCTGTGTCAGCCACGCCCTTTCTTATCACATCACATCTCTCTTACCCTTTCATTACTTAATCGATAAAACAATTTCACTCACATATTGTCCTCAAACATCTCATTTCCAGAACATTGACCCTACTCCGCAAAACTCTATCTATCGCCCATGCTTCGCAACCATATAACATTGTTGGAAGCAAGATTCCTTGAAACCTAGCCATTTTTGCTTTCCAAGATAACGTTCTTTCCTTCCACGCATTTTTCAACGTTCCTAGAGCTTTCGCTCCCTCCCCCTTCCTATGATTCATTCCGCTTCCATGGTTCCATCCTCTGCCAATTCCACTCCCAGGTATCTAAAACACTTCACTTCCTCCAGTTTTTCTCCATTCAAACTTATATCCCAGTTGATTTGTCCATATATATATATATATATATATATATATATATATATATATATATATATATATATATATATATATATATATATATATATATATATATATATATATATATGGAAATGTACAATTTATTCACACAAACGTCAATAGCAGTTCTCATCAATTTCACCACTGAATCAACAAGCTTCAATGTCTAAACTACATTTTTCTCCAACTTCACTATTTTCTTGTCAAAACACCATGCATGAAAACTATCACTCCAGTAACACAACTATAAACATTTACTTCCCCTTTAAAAAGTTCTGGGGAAGACTGTCTCGATACACTGCGGCGAGGCGACACGACGCGACGCTGACACAATCACTGTCACAATATCACTTCTGCCTCCTTCCCAACTCAATATCTCCAGATATTTCTGCACACAAGCCACTTTTCCAAGCTTGCTCACTTTTCATGACACAAAACATGGATGGATGTGCTGGAAATGAGATGTTTGAGGACAATATGTGGTGTGAGGTGGTTTGATCGAGTAAGTAACGTAAGGGTAAGAGAGATGTGTGGAAATAAAAAGAGCGTGGTTGAGAGAGCAGAAGAGGGTGTTTTGAAATGGTTTGGGCACATGGAGAGAATGAGTGAGGAAAGATTGACCAAGAGGATATATGTGTCGGAGGTGGAGGGAACGAGGAGAAGTGGGAGACCAAATTGGAGGTGGAAAGATGGAGTGAAAAAGATTTTGTGTGATCGGGGCCTGAACATGCAGGAGGGTGAAAGGAGGGCAAGGAATAGAGTGAATTGGAGCGATGTGGTATACCGGGGCTGACGTGCTGTCAGTGGATTGAATCAGGGCATGTGAGGTATCTGGGGTAAACCATGGAAAGTTGTGTAGGTATGTATATTTGCGTGTGTGGACGTATGTATATACATGTGTATGGGGGGGGTTGGGCCATTTCTTTCGTCTGTTTCCTTGCGCTACCTCGCAAACGCGGGAGACAGCGACAAAGTATAAAAAAAAAAAAAAAAAAAAAAATATATATATATATATATATATATATATATATATATATATATATATATATATATATATATATATATATGTATCCGCTGCCAGATCCACTCCCAGATATCTAAAACACTTTACTTCCTCCAGTTTTTCTCCATTCATACTTACCTCCCAATTGACTTGACCCTCAACCCTACTGTACCTAATAACCTTGCTCTTATTCACATTTACTCTTAACTTTCTTCTTTCACACATTTTACCAAACTCAATCACCAGCTTCTGCAGTTTCTCACATGAATCAGCCACCAGCGCTGTATCATCAGCGAACAACAACTGAATCACTTCCCAAGCTCTCTCATCTACAACAGACTTCATCCTTGCCCCTCTTTCCAAAACTCTTGCATTCACCTCCCTAACAACCCCATCCATAAACAAATTAAACAACCATGGAGACATCACACACCCCTGCCGCAAACCTACATTAATTGAGAACCAATCACTTTCCTCTCTTCCTACACGTACACATGCCTTATATCCTCGATAAAAACTTTTCACTGCTTCTAACAACTTGCCTCCCACACCATATATTCTTAATACCTTCCACAGAGCATCTCTATCAACTCTATCATATGCCTTCTCCAGATCCATAAATGCTACATACAAATCCATTTGCTTTTCTAAGTATTTCTCACATACATTCTTCAAAGCAAACACATGATAGATATATATATATATATATATATATATATATATATATATATATATATATATATATATATATATATATATATATATAATCTTTTTTTTTTTTGTTTATACGTTGTCGCTGTCTCGCGCTTTAAACATGTAGCCTAAGGAAACATATGAAAGAATGGCACATCCCACCCCCTATAAATGTATATACATACAGGTCCACACACCCACATATACATACCTATACATTTTAACACATACCTAAATACACAGACAGACACATACATATATACACATGTACATAATTCATACTGTCTGACCTTCTTCATTCTCGTCGGCACTCCGCCACACATGAAATGAATAACCCCTCCCCCCGCCTCTGCGCGAGGTAGCGCTAGGAAAAAACAACAAAGGCCACATTCGTTCACACTCAGTCTCTATCTGTCATATATAATGTACCAAAACCACAGTTCCCTTTCCAAATCCAGGCCCCTCGAAACTTTCCATAGTTAACCCCAGACGCTTCACATGCCCTGGTTCAATCCATTGACAGCACGTCGACCCCGGTATACCAGATCGTTCTAATTCACTCTATTCCTTGCACGCCTTTCACCCTCCTGCATGTTCAGGACCCGATCACTCAAAATCTTTTTCACTCCATATTTTCACCTCCAATTTGGTCTTCCACTTCTCGTTCCCTCCACCTCTTACACATATATCCTCTTTGTCAATATTTCCTCAATAATTCTCTCCATGTGACCAAACCACTTCAAAACACCCTCTTCTGCTCTTTCAGCCACGCTCTTTCTTATCACAACACATCTCTCTTACCCTTTCATTACTTACTTGATCAAACAACCTCACACATATATTGTCCTCAAACATCTCATTTCCAGCACATCGACCCTCCTCCGCAAACCTCTATCTATCACCCATGCCTCGCAACCATATAACATTGTTGAAACCAAGATTCCTTCAAACATAGCCATTTCTGCTTTCCAAGATAACGTTCTTGCCTTCCACGCATTTTTCAACGTTCCCAGAGCTTTCGCTCCCTCCCCCATCCTGTGATTGATTCCGCTTCCATGGTTCCTTCCGCTGCCAATTCCAGTCCCAGATATCAAAAACACTTCACTTCCTCCAGTTTTTCTCCATTCAAACTTACATCCCAGTTGATTTGTCCCTCAACCCAACTCTACCTAATAGCCTTGCTCTTATTCACATTTACTCTCAGCTTTCTTCTTTCACATACTTTACCAAACACAGTCACCTGCTTTTGCAGTTTCTCATTCGAATCAGCCACCAGCGCTGTATCATCAGCGAACAACAACTGACTCACTTCCCAAGCTCTCTCATCCACAACAGACTGCATACTTGCCCATCGTTCCAAAACTCTTGCATTCACCTCCCTTACAACCATATCCATAAAGAAATTAAACAACAATGGACACATGACGCACCCATGACGTAAACAAATATTCACTGAGAACCAATCACTGTCCTCTCTTCCTACGCATACATATGCCTTATATCCTCGATAAAAACTTTTCACTACTTCTAACAACTTGCCTCCCACACCATATATTCTTAATACCTTCCACAGAGCATCTCTATCAACACTATCATATGCCTTCTCCAGATCCACATACATTCTTCAAAGCAAACGACTGATCCACACATCCTGTACCATTTTTGAAACCATATATATATATATATATATATATATATATATATATATATATATATATATATATATATATATATATATATATATATATATATATATATATATATATATATATATATATATATATATATATATATATATATATATATATATATGTATATATATATATATATATATATATATATATATATATATATATATATATATATATATATAATATATATATATATATATATATATATATATATATATATATATATATATATATATATATATATATATATATATATATATATATATATATATATATATATATATATATATATATATATATATATATATATATATATATATACATATACATATATATATATATATATATATATATATATATATATATATATATGTATATATATATATATATATATATATATATATATATATATATATATATATATATATATATATATATATATATATATATATATATATATATATATTTTTTTTATATTTGCTTTGTCGCTTTCTTCCGCGTTAGCGAGGTAGCGCAAGGAAAAAGACGAAAGTATGGCCCAACCCGCCAACATACACATGTATATGCATACACGTCCACATACGCCAGTATACGTACCTATACATCTCAATGTGCACATATATATACACACACAGACATATACATATATACACATGTGCATAATTCATACTGTCTGCCTTTATTTGTTCCAATCGCCACCTCGCCACACATGGAATAACAACCCCCTCCCCCCTCATGTGTGCGAGGTAGCGTTAGGAAAAGACTCCAAAGGCCCCATTCGTTCTCACTCAGTCTCTAGCTGTCATGTAATAATGCACCGAAACCACAGCTCCCTTTCCACATCAAGGCCCCACACAACTTTCCATGGTTTACCCCAGACGCTACAAATGCCCTTGTTCAATCCATTGACAGCACGGCGACCCCGGTATACCACATCGTTCCAATTCACTCTATTCCTTGCACGCCTTTCGCCCTCCTGCATGTTCAGGCCCCGATCACTCAAAATCTTTTTCACTCCATCTTTCCACTCCAATTTGGTCTCCCACTTCTCCTCGTTCCCCCCACCTCTGACACATATATCTTCTTGGTCAATCTTTCCTCACTCATTCTCTCCTATAAATGTATATACATTGACGTACACACACCCACATATACATATATATATATATATATATATATATATATATATATATATATATACATTTCACCATATACCTATATACACAGACTGACACATACATATATACACATGTACATAATTCATACTCTCTGCCATTCTTCATTCCCATCGCCACTCCGCCACACGTGAAATGACTAACCCCTCTCCCCGCATGTGCGCGAGGTAACGCTAGGAAAAGACAACAAAGCGCACATTCGTTCACACTCAGTCTCTATCTGTCATGTATAATGCACCAAAACCATAGTTCCCTTTCCACATCCAGTCCCCACGAAACTTTCCATAGTTAACCCCAGAATCTTCACTTGCCCTGGGTCAATCCATTGACATCACGTCGACCCCGGTATACCACATCGTTCTAATTCACTCTATACCTTGCACGCCTTTTACCGTCCTGCATGTTCAGGCCCCGATCACTCAAAATCTTTTTCACTCCATATTTCAACCTCCAATTTGGTCTCCCACTTCTCGTTCCCTTCGCCTTTGACATATATATCCTCTTTGTCAATATTTCCTCAATCATTCTCTCCATGTGACTAAACCACTTCAAAAA
>NC_092239.1:50779469-50898025 GCF_036320965.1 Panulirus ornatus
GTGTTGAGAACGACCAGACCCAACATTATTATTTTCTGATAATCTAACCCAGCTGTAATCTTGTCTGATAATCTACCTCAAGTACAATCTTTTCTGATAATCTACTCCTAGATATAATCTTTTCTGATAATCTACCAAAATTGTATCTTTTCTCATAATCTAACAAGTATAACTCTTCTGATAATCTTCCCCAAGTATATTTTTCCTAATAAATCTAACCCAGGTATAATCTTTTCTGATAATATGCTCCAGTGCAATCTTTTATGATAATCTACCACAAGTATATCTTTCTCATAATCTACCCCAGCTGTAAAATTTTCGATAATCTGCCACAAGTATAATCGTTTCTGATAATCTAACCCAGCTATAATCTTTTCTGATAATCTCCAAGAACATTTTTTCTGATAATTTTCCCCAAGTTTATCTTTTCAGATAATCTCACCCAGGTATGATTTTTTCTGATAGTCTACCCCAGGTGAAATCTTTTCTAATTATCTAAAAAAAAGTATTATCTTTTATGATAATCTAACCCAGGCTATAATCTTTTCTGATGACCGGCCCCAGGTCCATCTTTTCTGATAATCTATCCCAAGTATATCTTTTCTGATAATCTACCCCAAGTATATCTTTTCTCATGATCTACCCCAAGAATATCATTTCTGATGATCTACCGAAGGTATATCTTTTATTATAATCTTCCCTAAGTATATCTTTTCTGATAGTCTATAAGTATATTTTTAGATAATCTATTTTCCTTATTTCATTTTCCTTTGTGGCTGTCTCCCGCATTAGAGAGGTAGTGCAAGGAAACAGACGAAAGAATGGCCCAACCCACCCATATATATACACATGTATATACATACACGTCCACACACACAAATATACATACTTATACATCTCAACGTATACATACATATACACACACAGACATATACATATATACACATGTACAAAATTCATACTGTCTGCCTTTATTCATTCCCATCGCCATCCAGCCAAACATGAAATAACAACCCCCTCCCCCGCATGTGCTCGAGGTAGCGCTAGGAAAAGACAACAAAGGCCACATTCATTCACACTCAGTCTCTAGCTGTCATGTATAATGCGCTGAACCCACATCTCCCTTTCCACATCCAGGCCCCACAGAGCTTTCCATGGTTTACCCCTGACGTTTCATACGCCCTGGTTCAATGCATTGACAGCATGTCGATCCCGGTGTACCACATCGTTCCAATTCACTCTATTCCTTGCAAGACTTTCACCCTCCTGCATGTTCAGGCCCCGATAACTCAAAATCTTTTTCACTCCATCATTCCACCTCCAATTTGGTCTCCCACTTCTCGTTCCCTCTACCTCTGACAAATATATCCTCTTGGTCAATCTTTCTTCACTCATTCTCTCCATGTGACCAAACCATTTCAAAACGTCCTATTCTGCTTTCTCAACCTCACTCTTTTTATTACCACACATATTGTTACTTACTCGATCAAATCACCTCACACCACATGTTGTCCTCAAACATCTCATTTCCAGCACATCCACCTTCCTCTGCACAACTCTATCTACAGCCCACGCCTCGCAACCATATAACATTGTTGGAACCACTATTCCTTCACACAAACACCCATTTTTGCTTTAGGAGATAATGTTTTTTTCAAAGCTCCCACAACATTCGCCCCCTCCCCCACCCAATGATTCACTTCCGCTTCCATGGTCCATCAGCTGCCAAATCCACTCCCAGATATCTAAAACACTTCAGTTCCTCCCAATTGACACGTCCCTCAACCCTACTGTACCTAATAACCTTGCTCTTATTCACATTTACTCTCAGCTTTCTTCTTTCACACACTTTACCAAACTCAGTCACCAGCTCCTGCAGTTTCTTACATGAATCAGCCACCAGCGCTGTATCATCAGCGAACAACAACTGACTCACTTCTAAAGCTCTCTCATCCATAACAGACTGCATACTTACCCCTCTTTTCAAAACTCTTGCATTCACCTCCCTAACAACCCCATCCATAAACAAATTAAACAACCATGGAGACATCACGCACCCCTGCCGCAAACCAATATTCACAGAGAACCAATTACTTTAATCTCTTCCTTCATGTACATATGCATTACATTCTCGATAAAATCATTTCACTGCTTCTAACAACTTGCCCCTTCCAAAGAGCATTTCTATCAAATCTATCATATGCCTTCTCCAGATCCATAAATGCTACATACAAATCCATTTGCTTTTCTAAGTATTTCTCATTACATTCTTCAAAGCAAACACCTGATCCACACATCCTCTAACACTTCTGAAACCACACTGCTCTTCCCCAATCTGATGTTCTGTACATGCCTTCACCCTCTCAATCAATACCTTCCCATATAATTTACCAGGAATACTCAACAAACTTATACCTCGGTAATTTGAACACTCACTTTTATCCCCTTTGCCTTTGTACAATGGCACTATGCAGGCATTCTTCCAATCCTCAGGCACCTCACCATGAGTCATACATATATTAGATAACCTTACCAACCAGTCAACAATACAGTCACCCCCTTTTTTGATAATTTCCACTGCAATATCATCCAAACCCGCTGCCTTGCCGGCTTTCATCTTCCGCAAAGCTTTTACTACCTCTTCTCCGTTTACCAAATCATTCTCCCTAACCCTCTCACTTTGCACACCACCTCGACCAAAACACCCTATATCTGCCACTCTATCATCAAACACATTCAACAAACCTTCAAAATACTCAGTCCATCTCCTTCTCACATCACCACTACTTGTTATCACCTCCCCATTAGCACCCTTCACTGAAGTTCCCATTTGTTTCCTTGTCTTACGCACTTTATTTACCTCCTTCCAAAACATCTTTTCATTCTCCCTTAAATTTAATGATATTCTCTCACCCCAACTCTCATTTGTCCTCTTTTTCACCTCTTGCACCTTCCTCTTGACCTCCTGCCTCTTTCTTTTATACATCTCCCACTCATTTGCATTATTTCCCTGCAAAAATTGCCCAAATGCCTCTCTCTTCTCTTTCACTAATAATCTTACTTCTTCATCCTACCACTAACTACCCTTTCTAATCTGCCCACCTCCCTCGCTTGTCATGCCACAAGCATTTTTTGTGCAAGCCATCACAGCTTCCCTAAATAAATCCCATTCCTCCCCCACTCCCCTTACGTCCTTTATTCTCACCTTTTTCCATTCTGAACTCAGTCTCTTCTGGTACTTCCCCACACAAGTCTCCTTCCAATGTTCGCTTACTCTCACCACTCTCTTCACCCCAACATTCTCTCTTCTTTTTCTGAAAACTCTATAAATCTTCAACTTCGCCTCCACAAGATAATGATCAGACATCCCTCCAGTTGCACCTCTCAGCACATTAACATCCAAAAGCCTCTCTTTCGCAAGCCTATCAATTAACACATAATCCAATAACACTCTCTGGCCATCTCTCCTACTTACATACGTATACTTATGTATATCTCTCTTTTTAAACCAGGTATTTCCAATCATCAGTCCTTTTTCAGCACATAAATCTACAAGCTCTTCACCATTTCCATTTACAACACTGAACACCCCATGTCCACCAATTATTCCCTCAACTGCCACATTACTCACCTTTGCATTCAAATCACCTATCACTATAACCCGGTCTCGTGCATCAAAACTACTAACACACTCACTCGGCTGCTCCCAAAACACTTGCCTCTCATGATCTTTCTTCTCATACCCAGGTGCATATGCACCAATAATCACCCATCTCTCTCCATCCACTTTCAGTTTTACCCATATAAATCTAGATTTTGCTTTCTTACACTCTATCACGTACTCCCACCACTCCTGTTTCAGGAGTAGTGCTACTCCTTCCCTTGCTCTTGTCCTTTCACTAACCCCTGACTTTACTCCCGAGACATTCCCAAACCACTCTTCCCCTTTACCCTTGAGCTTCGTTTCACTCAGAGCCAAAACATCCGGGTTCCTTTCCTGAAACATACTACCTATCTCTCCTTTTTTCTCATCTTGGTTACATCCATACACATTTATCCACCCCATTCTGAGCATTTGAGGAGGATGAGCACTCCCCACGTGACTTCTTCTTCTGTTTCCCTTTTAGAAAGTTGAAATACAAGGTGGGAAGGGTTTCCAGCTCTCGCTCCCGTCTCCTTTAGTCGCCTTCTACGACATGTGAGGAATGCGTGGGAAGTATTCTTTCTCCCCTATCCCCAGGGATAATCTACCCCAAGTATATCTTTCCTGATAATCTGCCCTAACTATGTCTTTTATGATTATCTACCTAAGTATATGTTTTCTGATAATCTACCCCAACTATATCTTTTATGATAATCTATCACAACAATATCTTTTCTGATAATCTACTTAAATAATATCTTTTATGATAATCAACCACAAGTATATCTCTTCAGATGATCTACCACAGTATATCCTTTCTGATAATCTACAAGTATATCTTTTAAGATAATCTACCCCAAATAAATCTTTTATGATGATTTATCCCAAGTATATCTTTTCTGATAATCTGCCCCAAGTATATCTTTTCTCATAATTTTCCCAAATATTTCTTTTCTGAGAATCTACCCCACGTACATCTTTTCTGATAATCTACCCTAAATATATTTTTTCTTATAATACACCCTGATAATACACCCAAGTATATATTTTCTTCCAATCAATACAAAGTATATCTTTTCTGATAATATACCCCAAGTATATCTTTTCTGATGATCTACCAAAGTGTATCTTTTCTGATGATGTACCAAAGCATAATCGACCCCAAGTACATCTTTTCTGATAATCTAAGTATATTTTTTCTGATATTCTACCACAAGTATATCTTTTATGATGATCTATCCTAAGAATATCTTTTCTTTTAATCTACCCCAAGTATACATTTTCTGATAATCTATATCTATTAATGTTTATTATACTTTGTCGCTGTCTCCCTCGTTAGTGAGGTAGCGCAAGGAAACAGAAGAAAGAATGGCCCAACCCACCCACATGAACATGTCTATACATGCACATCTACACACGCACATGTACATACCTATACATCTCAACATATACATATATATATATATATATATATACACAAACAGACATATACATATATACACATGTACATAATTCATACTGTTTGCCCTCATTCATTTCCATCGCCACCCAGAAACAAATGAAATGACAACCCCTTCCTCCTGTATGTGCGCGCGCGAGATAGTGCTAGGAAAAGACAACAAAGGCTACATTTGTTCACACTCAGCCTCTAGATGTCATGTATAATGCACTGAAACCACAGCTCCCTTTCCAACTCCAAGCCCCAAAAAACTTTCCATGGTTTACCCCAGACGCTTCACATGCACATCGACCCTGGTTTTCCACATCGTTCCAATTCACTCTATTCCTTGCACGCCTTTCACCCTCCTGCATGTTCTGGCCCTGATTACTCAAAACCTTTTTCACTCCATCTTTCCACCTCCAATTTGGTCTTCCACTTCTCTTCATTCCCTCTACCTCTGACACATATATCCTCTTTGTCAATCTGTCCTCACTCATTCTCTTCATGTGACCAAACCATTTCAAAACACCCTCTTCTGTTCTCTAAACCATGCTCTTTTTATTACCACACATCTCTCTTACCCTTTCATTACTTACTCGATCGAACCACGTCACACCACACGCTGTCCTCAAACATCTCATATCCAGTACATCTACCCTCCTCCGTACCACCCTATCAATATCTCACGCCTCGCAACCATATAACATTGGTGGAAACACTATTCCTTCAAACATACCCATTTTTTGCTTTCCAAGATAAGGTTCTCCACTTCCTGTCATTTTTCAACGCTCCCACAACTTTCACCCCCTCCCCCACCCTATAATTCACTTCTGCTTCCACGGTTCCATCCGCTGCCAAATCCACTCCCAGATTTCTAAAACACTTCATTTCCTCCAGTTTTTCTCCATTCGAACTTACCTCCCAATTGACTTGTCCCTCAACCCCATTGTACCTAATAACCTTGCTCTTATTCACATTTACTCTCAGCTTTCTTCTTTCACACACTTTACCAAACTCAGTCACCAGCTTCTGCAGTTTCTCACCCGAATCAGCCAGCAGCGCTGGATCATCAGCGAACAACAACTGACTCTCCTCCCAAGCTCTCTCATCCACAACAGACTGCATAGTTGCCCCTCTTTCCAAAACTCTTCCATTTGCCTCCCTATTAACCCCATCCATAAAAATAATAAACAACCATGGAGACATTCCAATAATCCACCCTAAATATATCTTTTCTGATAATATACCAAGTATATCTGTTCTAACAATCTACCCTAAGCATACTTTTTCTCATAATCTACCCCAAGTACTTATTTTCTGATAATCTACCCCAAGAATATCTTTTCTGATAATCTAGCCCAGGTATATCTTTTTTGATTATCTACCTCAAGTTTATCTTTTCTCATAATCTACCCCAAGAATATCTTTTCTGACAGTCTACCCCAAGAATCTCTTTTCTGATTATCTACCCCAAATATACCATTTCTGATAATCTACCCCAAGAATATATTTTCTGATAATCTGCCCAAAGTATATCTTTTCTGATAATCTAACTCAAGTTTATTTTTTATGATAATCTACCCCAATTATATCTTTTCTGATAATCTACCCTAAGTATATCTTTTCTGATAATTTACCCTAAGTATATGTTTTATGATAATCTACCCCAAGTATATCTTTTCTCTTAACCTAACCCAAGTATATATTTTCTGGTAATCTACCAAAGTATATCTTTTCTTACAATGCACCCAAGTATATCTTTTCTGACAATCTACACCAGGTATATCTTTTCTAATAATCTACCCCAAGTACATCATTTCTGATGATCTACCCAAGGATATCTTTCTGATAATGTACCCAAATACATCTTTTGTGACAATCTACCCTAAGTATATCTTTTCTGATAATCAACCACAAGTACACCTTTTCTGATAATCTAAAATAAGTATATATTTTCTGATGATGTACCCAAGTATATCTTTTCTCTTAAACAACCCAAGTATATATTTTCTGATAATCTACCTGAAGTATATCTTTTCTGATAATGTACCTAAGTATATCTTTTCTAACAATATACCCTAAGTATACCTTTTCTCATAATCTACCCCAAGCACCTCTTTTCTCATAATTAACTCAAGTATATCTTTTCTGATAATATACCAAAGTATATCTTTTCTGACAATCAACCTCAAATATATCTTTTCTGATAATTGACCCAAAGTTCATCTTTTCTGAAAATCTACCCAAGTATATCTTTTCTAATAATCTACCTTTAGTGTATCTTTTCTGAAAATCTAACCCAGTATATCTTTTCTGTTAATCTACCCTAAGTATATCTTTTCTGATAATCTACCATAAGTATATTTCCTATGGTAATCTACCACAAGTATATCTTTTCTGATGATCTATCCCAAGTATATCATTTCTGATAATCTCCCCTAAGTATATCTTTTCTGATAATCTAACCAAGTATATCTTTTCTGTTAATCCATTCCAAGTATATCTTTTCTGTTAATCTTCTCCAATGTATATCTTCTCTGATAATCTACCCAAGTATACCTTTTTTGATACTCTATCCCAAGTATATGTTTTCTCATAGTCCACCCCAACTATATCTTTTTTTAATCATCTAGACTAAGTGTATCTTTTCTGATAATCTACCCTAAGTATATCTTTTCTGATAATCTACCCAACTATATCTTTTCTGATAATCTACCCTAAGTATATCTTTTCAAATAATCTACCCTAAATATATCTTTTCTGATAATCCAGCTCATGTATATCTTTTCTGATAATCTATCTCAAGTTTATCATTTCTGATAATCTATGCCAAGAATATCTTTTCTGATAATTTACCACAAGAATGTCTTTTCTGATAATCTACCCTAAGTATATCTTTTCTGATAATATGCCCAAAGTATTTTTCTTTTTTTGATACTCTGCCTAAAGTATAGCTTTTCTGATGATCTACCCCAAGTATATCTTTTCTGATAATCTAACTCGAGTTCATCTTTTCTGATAATCTACCTCAGATATATCTTTTCTTATAATCTTCCCAATGTATATCTTTTCAGATAGTCTACCCTAAGTATATCTTGTCTGAGAATCTACCCTAAGTATATCTTTTCTGATAATCTACCCCAAATATATCATCTCTTAATCTAAACCAAGTATTTATTTTCTGATAATCTACCAGAAGTATATCTTTTCTGGTAATGTACCCAAGCATATCTTTTCTAACAATCTACACCAAGTATATCTTTTCTGATAATCTACCCAAAGTACATCCTTTCTGATAATCTACCCAAGTATATCTTTTCTGATAATGTACCCAAGTACATCTTTTCTGACAATCTATCCCAAAAATATCTTTTCTGATAATCAACTACAAGTACATCTTTTCTGATAATCTAAAAGAAGTCTATTTTTTCTGTTATTCTACCCCAAGTATATCATTTCTAATAATCTATCCTAAGAATAACTTTGTTGTTAATCTACCCCTAGAATATTTTTTCTGATAATCTACCCCAAGTATATCTTTTGTTATAATGTACCGAAGTATATCTTTTCTGACAATCTACCCCAAATACAACTTTTTTATAATCAACCACAAGTACTTCTTTTCTGATAATCTACTCAAGTATATCTTTTCTGATGATATACCCAAGTATATCTTTTCTGACAGTCTACCCTAATATATCTTTTCTCATACTCGAACCAAGTACATCTTTTCTGATAATCTACCCAAGCATATCTTTTCTGATAATATATCCTAAGAATATCTTTTCTGAAAGTATTTCTATTCTTTTAATCTACCCCAAAAATATATTTTCTGATAATCAACCCCAGGTTTATCTTATCTAATGATATACCAAAGTATATCTTTTCTGACAATCTACCACAAGTACATCTTTTCTAATAATCTACCCCAAGTATAGATTTTCACATATTCTACCCCAAGTATATCTTTTCTGATAATCTACCCCAATTATATATTGTTTCCCTGATAATGTACCCGAGGTATATCTTTTCTGAAAATCCAACCTAAGTATATCTTTTCTTATAAGCTACCCCAAGTATACATTTTCTGATAATTTATGCCAATTATATCATTTCTAATAATCTACCCAAATATATCTTTTCTGATAATCTACATCACATATATGTTTTCTGATGATGTGCGCCAAGTATATCTTTTCTGATAATCTACCCAGTGTATATATTTTCTGTTAATCTAACAAAGCAGATCTTTTCAGATAACATTTTTTTTTTTTTTTTGCTTTGTCGCTGTCTCCCGCGTTTGCGAGGTAGCGCAAGGAAACAGACGAAAGAAATGGCCCAACCCATCCCCATACACATGTATATACATACGTCCACACGCGCAAATATACATACCTACACAGCTTTCCATGGTTTACCCCAGACGCTTCACATGCCCTGATTCAATCCACTGACAGCACGTCAACCCCGGTATACCACATTGCTCCAATTCACTCTATTCCTTGCCCTCCTTTCACCCTCCTGCATGTTCAGGCCCCGATCACACAAAATCTTTTTCACTCCATCTTTCCACCTCCAATTTGGTCTCCCTCTTCTCCTCGTTCCCTCCACCTCCGACACATATATCCTCTTGGTCAATCATTCCTCACTCATTCTCTCCATGTGACCAAACCATTTCAAAACACCCTCTTCTGCTCTCTCAACCACGCTCTTTTTATTTCCACACATCTCTCTTACCCTTACGTTACTTACTCGATCAAACCACCTCACACCACACATTGTCCTCAAACATCTCATTTCCGGCACCTCCATCCTCCTGCGCACCACTCTATCCATAGCCCACGCCCCGCAACCATACAACATTGTTGGAACCACTATTCCTTCAAACATACCCATTTTTGCTTTCCGAGATAATGTTCTCGACTTCCACACATTTTTCAAGGCTCCCAGAATTTTCCTCCCCTCCCCTATCCTATGATCCACTTCCGCTTCCATGGTTCCATCCGCTGCCAGATCCACTTCCAGATATCTAAAACACTTTACTTCCTCCAGTTTTTCTCCATTCAAACTCACCTTCCAATTGACTTGACCCTCAACCCTACTGTACCTAATAACCTTGCTCTTATTCACATTTACTCTTAACTTTCTTCTTTCACACACTTTACCAAACTCAGTCACCAGTTTCTGCAGTTTCTCACATGAATCAGCCACCAGCGCTGTATCATCAGCAAACAAGAACTGACTCACTTCCCAAGCTCTCTCATCCCCAACAGACTTCATACTTGCCCCTCTTTCCAAAACTCTTGCATTCACCTCCCTAACAACCCCATCCATAAACAAATTAAACAACCATGGAGACATCACACACCCCTGCCGCAAACCTACATTCACTGAGAACCAATCACTTTCCTCTCTTCCTACATGTACACATGCCTTACATCCTCGATAAAAACTTTTCACTGCTTCTAACAACTTGCCTCCCACACCATATATTCTTAATACCTTCCACAGAGCATCTCTATCAACTCTATCATATGCCTTCTCCAGATCCATAAATGCTACATACAAATCCATTTGTTTTCTAAGTATTTCTCACATACATTCTTCAAAGCAAACACCTGATCCACACATCCTCTACCACTTCTGAAACCACACTGCTCTTCCCCAATCTGATGCTCTGTACATGCCTTCACCCTCTCAATCAATACCCTCCCATATAATTTACCAGGAATAACATATCCCAAATATTTCTTTTCCAATAATCTACCCCAAGTATACATTTTCTGATAATATACCCCAAATATATCTTTTCTGATAATCTATCCCAAGCATGCCTTTTCTGACAATCTATCCCAAGTATATCTTTTCAGATAGCCTACTCTAAGTATATCTTGTCTAATAATCTACCCTAGAAATATCTTATTTGATAATTTACCACAAGTATATGTTTTCTGTTATTTTTCCAGAAGTATATCTTTTCTGAAAAACTACCTCAATTATATCATTTCTGATAATCAACCCAAATATATCTCTTCTGATAGTCTACCCCAAATATATCTTTTGTGATGATCCACCCAAAGTATATCTTTTCTGATAATCTAGCCCAGGTATATCTTTTCTGATAATCTACCTCAAGTTTATCTTTTCTGATGATATACCCCAGATATATCTTTTATGATAATCGACTCCAATGATATCTTTTCTGATAATCTACCCCAAAAGTATCTTTTCCGATAATCTACAAGTATATCTCTTCTGATAATCTATCCCAAGTATATCTTTTGCAACAATCTAAACCAAGTGTATCTTTTCTGATAATCTACCACAAGTACATCTTTTCTGATAATCTACCCCAAGTATATGTTTCCTGATATCCTACCCTTACTATATCTTTTCTGATGATCTACCCCAAGTATATCTTTTCTGATAATCTATCCCAAGTATATCATTTCTGATAAACTACCCCAAGTATATCTTTGCTAATAATCTACCTCAAGTATATCCTTTCTGATAATCTACCACAAGCATATCATTTCTGATAATCTACCAAAGTATATCTTTTCTGATAATCAATCCAAAGTATATCTTTTCTGATGATCTACACCAAGTATATCTTTTCTGATAATCTGCCCAAAGTATATAGTTTCTGATAATCTACCCCAAGTATATCTTTTCTGATAATCTACCCTAAGCCTATCGTTTCTTATAATCTACCCCAAGAATATCATTTCTGATGATCTACTGAAAGTATATCTTTTATGAAAATCTACCCAAAGTATATCTCTTCTGATAATCGACAATTATTTCTTTTCAGATAATCTACCCAAATTATAATTTCTGATAATCTACTAAAACTATATCTTTAATGATAATCTACCCCAAGTATATCTTTTCTGATGATCTACCCAAACGATAGCTTTTATGAAAATCTATCCAAAGTATATCTTTTCTGATAATCTACCCCAAGTATATCTTTTCTGATAATCTACCACAAGTATATCTCTTCAAATGATCTACCAAAGTATATCTTTTCTGATAATCAAAAAGTCTATCTTTTAAGATATTCTACCCAAGTATATCTTTTAAGATAATCTACCCCAAATATATCTTTTATGATGATTTACCCAAAGTATATCTCTTCTGATAATCAACACCAATTATATCTTTTCTGATAATTTACCCAAATATATCTTTTCTGACAATCAATGCCAAGTATAACTTTTTGGATAATCTACTCTACATATATCTTTTCAGATAATCTAGCCTAGGTATATTCTTTCTGATGATCAACCTGAAATTTATCATTTCTGATAATCTACCCCAAGTATATCTTTTCTGATAATCTACCCGAAGTATATCTTTTTCGATAACCTGCCCAAAGTATATCTTCTGATAATCTACCAAAGAATATCTTTTCTGATAATCTACCATAAGTATATGTTTTCTGACACCCTAAGTATACCTTTTCTGATAATCTACCCCAATTATATCTTCTCTGATAATTGCCCAAATATATCTTTTCTTACAATCTCCCCCAAGTATATCATACCTGATAATCTACCCCAAGTACATCTTTTCTGATAATCTACTCCAAGTATATCTTTTCTGATATTCTACCACAAGTATATCTTTTCTGATAATCTACCGCAAGTAAATCTTTTCTGATAATCTATCTCAAGTACATTTCTGATAATCTGCCTGAAGAAAATCTTTTCTGATAATCTTCCCAAGCATATCTTTTCTGGTTATCTCTCCAAAGTATATCTTATCCAATAATGTACTCAAATTATATCTTCTCTGATAATGTACCCACGTATATCTTTTTTGATATTGTATCCCAAGTATATCTTTTCTAATAAGCTACCAGAATGTATTTTTTCTAATAATCTACCCTAAGCATACCTTTTCTGATATTCTACCCTAAGTATAACCTTTCAAATAATCTACCTCAAGTATATCTATCCTGATAATCTACCCCAATTATATCTCTTCTGATAATCTATGCCAATTGTATCTTTTCTTATAATCTACCCTATGTATATCTTTTCTGATAATCTAGCACAGGTATATCTTTTCTGCTAATGTACCTCAAGTATATCATTTCTGATAATCTAAACCAAGAAAATCTTTTCTGATAGTCTACTCCAAGAATATCTTTTCTGATAATGTACGACAGGTATACCTTTTCTAATAATCTACCCCAAGTATATCTTTTCTGATAATCTGCCAAAAGTATATTTCTATATATTATCCAAATCAAGTTTATCTTCTTTGATAATCTACCCAGATATAACTTTTCTGATAATCTACCCCAATTATATCTTTTCTGATAATTTACCCTAAGTATATCTTTTCTGATAATCTACCCTAAGTATATCTTTTCTGATAATCTACCCCAAGTATATCTTTTATCTTAATCTAACCCAAGTATACAATTTCTGGTAATCTACCTAAAGTGCATCTTTTCTGATAATGCACCCAAGCATATCTTTTCTGACAATCGACACCAAGGATATCTTTTCTGATAATATACCCCAAGTACATCTTTTCTGATAATCTACAGAAGTATATCTTTTCTGATAATGTACCCAAGTATATCTTTTCTGACGATCTACCCCAATTATATATTTTCTGATAGTCGACCCTAAGTACATCTTTTTTGATAATCTGAAATAAGTATAGTTTTTTCTGATATTCTACCCCAAGTATATCTTTTATAATAATCTATCCTATGAATATCTTTTATGTTAATCTACCCCAAGTTTATATTTTCTGACAACCTGCCAAAGTATATCTTTTCTGATAATGTACCCAAGTATATCTTTTCTAACAATCTACCCTACGTATACCTTTTCTTATAATCTACCCCAAGAACTTCTTTTCTGATAATCTCCTGAAGTATATCTTTTCTGATAATCTCCTGAAGTATATCTTTTCTGATAATATACCAAAGTATATCTTTTCTGACAATCAACCCCAAATATATCATTTCTGATAATTGACCTAAAGTACATCTTTTCTGAAGATCTACTCAAGTACATCTTTTCTGATAATCTATCATAAGTATATCATTTCTGAAATTCTACCCAGTATATCTTTTCTGTTAATCTACCCTAAGTATATCTTCTGATAGTCTGTCCTAAGTATATCTTTTCTGATAATCTACCACAAGTACATCTTTTCTGATAATCTATCTCAAGTATATCATTTCTGATAATCTACATTTAGGATATCTTTTCTGATAATCTACCCAAGTATATCTTTTATCATAATCTATCCCAAGTATATCTTCTCTGACAATCTACCTGAGTATACCTTTTTAGATAATCTATTCAAAGTATATGTTTTCTCATAGACTACCCCAAGTATATCTTTACTAATAATCTACCCTAAGTATATCTTTACTAATAATCTACCCTAAGTATATCTTTCTAATAATCTCCCCTAAGTAAATTTTTTCTGATAATCTATCACAACTATTTCTTTTCTGATATTCTAACCCAAGTATATCTTTTCAGATAATCTAACCTAAATATATATTTTCTAATAATCTTACCCAGGTATGTCTTTTCTGATAATCTACCTCAAGTTTATGATTTCTGATACCTACCCCAAGAATATCTTTTCTGATAATTTTCCTCAAGTCTGTTCTATGATAATCTACCCCAAGTATATTTTTTCTCATAATCTACCCCAAGTGTATCTTTTTTAATATTCTACCCCAAGTATATATTTTCTTATAATCTACCACAAGTATAACTTTTCTGATAATCTGTCCCTAGAATATCTGATAATCTATTTCAAGCATAACTTTTCTGATAATCTACCTCAATTATATCTTTTCCTATAATCTACCTCAAGTATATCTTTTCTGATAATCTACCCCAAGTACATCTTTTCTGATATTCTACCCAAGCATATCTTTTATAATAATCTATTTATTTTCTTTATTATACATTGTCACTGTCTCCTACATTAGCGAGGTAGCGCAAGGAAACAGAGGAAAGAATGGCCTAACCCACCCACATACACATATATATATATACATACACATCCACAGACGCACATATACATACCGATACATCTCAACGTATACATATACATACACACACAGACATATACATATATACACATATACATAATTCATGCTGTCTGCCCTTATTCATTTCCGTCACAACGCCGCCACAAATGAAATAACAACCCCCTCCCCCGCATGTATGGGAGGTAGCGATAGGAAAAGACGACAAAGACCACATTCATTCACACTCAGTCTCTAGGTGTCAAGTATAATGCACCAAAACCACAGCTCCCTTTCCACATCCAGGCCTCACAAAAGTTTCCATTGTTTACCCCAGATGCTTCACATGCCCTAGTTCAATCCATTGACAGCACC
Organism: Panulirus ornatus; assembly: GCF_036320965.1. Taxonomy (NCBI): domain Eukaryota; kingdom Metazoa; phylum Arthropoda; class Malacostraca; order Decapoda; family Palinuridae; genus Panulirus; species Panulirus ornatus. Next base: position 50,794,947 of record NC_092239.1, read on the forward strand.
TCGACCCCGATATACAACATCGTTACAATTCACTCTATTCCTCACACGCCTTTCACCCTCCCGCATGTTCAGGCCATGAACACTCAAAATCTTTTTCACTCCATCTTTCCACCTCTAATTGAATCTCCCACTTCTCCTCGTTCCCTCCATCTCTGACACATATATCCTCTTTGCCAATCTTTCCTCACTCATTCTTTCCATGTAACCAAACACCAAAACCAAAACACCCTCTTCTGCTCTCTCAACCACACTCTTTTTATTGCCACACATCTCTCTTACCCTTTTATTACTTACTCGATCAAACCACCACACACCACATATTGTCTTCAAACATCTCATTTCCAGCACATCCACCCTCCTCCACACAACTCCATCTATAGCCCACACCTCACAGCCATATAACATTGGTCAAACCACTATTCCTTCAAACATACTCATTTTTGCATTCCAAGATAACATTCTCAACTTCCACACATTTTCAACGCTCCCAGAACTTTCGCCCCCTCTCCCACCCTATGATTTACTTCCACTTCCATGGTTCCATCCGCTGCCAAATCCATTCCCAGATATCTAAAACACTTCACTTCCTCCAGTTTTTCTCCATTCAAACTTTCCTCCCAACTGACTTGTCCCTCAACCCTACTGTACCTAATAACCTTGCTCTTATTCACATTTACTCTCAGCTTTCTTCTTTCACACCCTTTACCAAACTCAGTCACCAGCTTCTGCAGTTTCTCACCCTAATCATCCACTACCTCTGTATCATCAGCGAACAACTACTGACTCATTTCCCAAGCTCTCTCATCCACAACAGACTGCATTCTTGCCCCTCTTGCCAAAACTCCTGCATTCACCTCCCTAACAACCCCATCCATAAACAAATCAAACAACCATGGAGACATCACGCACCCCTGCCGCAAACCAACATTCACTGAGAGCCAATCACTTTCCTCTCTTCCTACACAAACACATGCATTACATCCTCGATAAAAACTTTAAACTGTTTCTAACAACTTACCTCCCACACCATATATTCGTAATACCTTCCACAGAGCATCTCTATCAACTCTATCATATGCCTCCTCCAGATCCATAAATGCTACATACAAACACATTTGCTTTTCTAAGTATTTCTCACATACATTCTTCAAAGCAAACACCTCATCCAAACATCCTCTACCACCTCTGAAACCACACTGCTCCTCCCCAATCTGATGCTCTGTACATGCCTTCACCCTCTCAATCAATACCCCCCCATAAAATTTCGCAGGAGTACTCAACAAACTTATGCCTCTGTAATTTGAGCACTCACTTTTATCCCCTTTCCCTTTGCACAATGGCACTATGCAAGCATTCCACCAATCCTCAGGCACCTCACCATGAGTCATACATACATTAAATAACCTTACCAACCAGTCAACAATACAGTCACCCCTTTTTTAATAAATTCAACTTCAATACCATCCAAACCCGCCGCCTTGCTGGCTTTCATCTTCCGTAAAGCTTTTACCACCTCTTCTCTGTTTACCAAATCATTCTCCCTAACCCTCTCATGTTGCACACCACCTCGACCAAAACATGCTATATCTGCCACTCTATAATCAAACACATTCAACACACCTTCAAAATACTCATTTCATCTACTTCTCACATCACCACTACCTGTTATCACCTCCCCATTAACCCCCCCTCACAGATATTCCCATTTGTTCCCTTTTCTTACGCACTTTATCTACCTCCTTCCGAAATATCTTTTTTATTTACTTTTATTATTTATTTTGCTTTGTCGCTGTCTCCCACGTTAGCGATGTAGCGCAAGGAAACAGATGAAAGAATGGCCCAGCCCACCCACATACACATGTATATACATACACGTCCACACACGCAAATATAAATACCTATACATCTCATCGTATACATATATATACACACACAGACATATACATATATACGCATGTACACAATTCATACTGTCTGCCTTTATCTATTCCCACCTTATTTGCCACCTTGCCACACATGAAATAACATCCCCCTACCCCCTCATGTGTGCGAGGTAGCGCTAGGAAAGGACAACAAAGGCCACATTCGTTCACACTCAGTCTCTAGCTGCCATGTAATAATCGACCGAAACCACAGCTCCCTTTCGACATCCAGGCCCACAAAACTTTCTATGGTTTACCCCAGACGCTTCACATGTCTTGGTTCAATCCATTCACAACACGTCGACTCCGGTATACCACATCGTTCCAATTCACTATTCCTTGCAAGCCTTTCACCCTCCTGCATGTTCAGGCCCCGATCACTCAAAATCTTTCTCACTCCATCCTTCCATTTCCAATTTGGTCTCTCCTCTTCTCGTTCCCTCCACCTCTGACACATCCAAATATGTTTTTATTATCCCTAAAATTTAATGATACTCTCTCAACCCAACTCTCATTTGCCCTCTTTCACACTTCTCGCACCTTTCTCTTGACCTCCTGCCTCTTTCTTTTGTACATCTCCCAGTCATCTGCATCATTTCTCTGCAAAAATCGTCTAAATACCTCTCTCTTCTCTTTCACCAATAATCTTACTTCTTCGTACCCTTTCTAATCTGCCCACCTCACACACTTCTCATGCCACAAGCATCTTTTGCGGAAGCTATCACTGCTTCTCTAAATACATCCCATTCCTGCCCCACTTCTCTTACGTCCATTGTTCTCACCTTTTTCCATTCTGTACTCAGTCTCTCCTGATACTTCCTCACAGAAGTCTCCTTCCCAAGCTCACTTACTCTCACCACTCTCTTCACCCCAACATTCTCTCTTCTTTTCTGAAAACCTCTACAAATCTTCACCTTCGCCCACAAGATAATGATCAGACATCCTTCTAGTTGCACCTTTCTGTACATTAACATCCAAAAATCTCTCTTTCGCGTGCCTATCAATTAACACGTAATCCAATAACGCTCTCTGGCTATCGGAAAATATACCCCAAGTATATCTTTTCTGATAATCTACATTAAGTATAGCTTTTGAAATGATCTACTGTAAGTGTATATTTTCTGATAATCAACCCTAAGTATATCTTTTCTAATAATCTACCCAAAGTATATCTTTTCTGTTAATCTATCTCAAGTATATATTTTCTAATATTCTACTCCAAGTTTATCATTTCTGATAATCTATCCCAATTATATCTTTTTGATAATCCACGTCAAGTATACATTTTCTTTTCTCTTGAACTACCCAAGCATATCTTTTCAAATAATCTATCCCAATTATATCTTTTCTGATAATCTACCCCAGTATATCTTCTGATGATCTACCTGAAGTATATCTTATATGATAATCTCACTCAAGTTTATCTTTTCTGATAATGTACCCCAGATATATCTTTTCTGATAATCTACCCCAACACTATCTTTTCTGACAATCTATTCCTAGTATATCTCTTATGATAATATACCCAAAGTATATCTTTTCAGATGATCTACTCTTAGTACATCTTTTCTGATAATCAACCCTAAGTATATCTTTTCTTATAATCTACCCCAAGAATATCTTTTCTATTAATCTACTCAAAATATATAACTTCTGATAATCTACCTCATGTATAACTTTTCTGATAATGTACCTAAGTACATCTTTTCTGACAATCTACCCCAAGTATATCTTTGCTGATAATCTACCCAAGTACATCTTTTCTGATAATCTACCCCAAGAAATTTTTGTCTGATATTCTATTACAAATATATATTTTCTTGTAATCTATCCGAGGTATCTCTTTCCTGATAATCTATCCCAAGTATGTCTTTTCTCTTAATCTACCCCCAGTATATATTTTCTGATAATCTACCCCAATTGCATCTTTTCTGATGATACACCTCAAGTATATCTTTTCTTATAACCTACTCCAAGTATATCATTTTTGTTAATCTACCCTAAGTATATCTTTTATGATAATCTACATAAGCATATCTTTTCTGATAATCTATCCCAATTATATCTTTTCTTATAATCTACCCCAAGTGTATCTTTTCTATTAATCTACCCAAGTATATAGTTCCTGATAATATATCCCATGTATATCTTTGATATTGTACCCAAGTATATATTTCCTAAAAAGATGTCCAAGAATAACTTTTCTGATGATCTACCTGAAGTATACAATTTATAATATTCTACCCCAAGTATATCTTTCCTAATAATCTACCCAAAGATATCTTCTCTGATAATCTACCCAAGGATATCTTTTCTGATAATGTATCCCAGGTATATCTTTTCCGATATTCTACCCCACATATATCTTTTCTGATAATCTACCCCAACTATGTCTTTTCTGATAATCTCTCACAAGCATATCTTCTCCAATAATATACCAAAAATACATCTTTCCTAATAATCTGCTCTAAGTATATCTTCTCTGATAATCTACCCTAAGTATATTTTTTCTGATAATATTCACAAAGTATATCTTTTCTGATAATCTAAACCAAGTATAAGTTTTCTGTTAATCTACCACAAGTATAACTTTTCTGATAATCTACCCTAAGTACATCTTTTCTGATACTCTACCTAAATATATCTTTTCTTATAATCTACCCAAGCATATCTGTTCTGAAAATCTACCCCAAATATGTCTTTTCTGATATTCTGTCCAACCTATATCTTATTATGATAATCTAACTCTAGTTTATCTTTTCTGATAATATAACCCAGATATATATATTTTATGATAATCTACCCAAAGTATATCTTTTCTGATAATCTATCCTAAGTATATCTTTTCATAATCTACCCAAAGTATATCTTCACTGTTAATATACCCCAAGTATATATTTTCTGATAATGTATCCTGAGTATATCTTTTCTGATAATCTACCCAATTATACCTTTTCTGACAATCTACACCAAATATATCTTTTCTAATAATATACCCCAAGTACATCTTTTCTAATAAACAGCCCAAGTATATTTTTTCTTATATTCTATCCCAAGTATATCTTTTCTTATGATCTACCCAAAGTATGTCTTTTCTGATAATCTATCCCAAGTATGTAATTTCTGATAATCTACCCCAATTATGTCTTTTCTGATAATCTACCTCAAGCATATCTTTTCTGATAATGTACCCTAGGTATATCTTTTCTGAGAATCTACACCAAGTATTTCTTTTTTTGTTAGTCTAACCAAGTATATCTTTTCGGATAATCTACCCCAAGTGTATCTTTTCAGATAATCTACCCAAGTACTTCTTTTCTGATAATCGATTCCAATTATATCTTTCTGATAATCTATCCACAAAAATATCTTTTCTGGTAATCTACCCTAAGTATATCTTTTCTGATAATCTACCCAAAGTACATCTTTTCTGATAATATACCCAACTATATCTTTTCTGTTAATCTACCCCAAGTATACATTCTCTGATAATATATCCCATGTATATAAGTTTGTTGAGTATTCCTGGTAAATCATATGGGAGGGTATTGATTGAGAGGGTGAAGGCATGTACAGAGCATCAGATTGGGGAAGAGCAGTGTGGTTTCAGAAGTGGTAGAGGATGTGTGGATCAGGTGTTTGCTTTGAAGAATGTATGTGAGAAATACTTAGAAAAGCAAATGGATTTGTATGTAGCATTTATGGATCTGGAGAAGGCATATGATAGAGTTGATAGAGATGCTCTGTGGAAGGTATTAAGAATATATGGTGTGGGAGGCAAGTTGTTAGAAGCAGTGAAAAGTTTTTATCGAGGATGTAAGGCATGTGTACGTGTAGGAAGAGAGGAAAGTGATTGGTTCTCAGTGAATGCAGGTTTGCGGCAGGGGTGTGTGATGTCTCCATGGTTGTTTAATTTGTTTATGGATGGGGTTGTTAGGGAGGTGAATGCAAGAGTTTTGGAAAGAGGGGCAAGTATGAAGTCTGTTGGGGATGAGAGAGCTTGGGAAGTGAGTCAGTTGTTGTTCGCTGATGATACAGCGCTGGTGGCTGATTCATGTGAGAAACTGCAGAAGCTGGTGACTGAGTTTGGTAAAGTGTGTGAAAGAAGAAAGTTAAGAGTAAATGTGAATAAGAGCAAGGTTATGAGGTACAGTAGGGTTGAGGGTCAAGTCAATTGGGAGGTGAGCTTGAATGGAGAAAAACTGGAGGAAGTGAAGTGTTTTAGATATCTGGGAGTGGATCTGGCAGCGGATGGAACCATGGAAGCGGAAGTGGATCATAGGGTGGGGGAGGGGGCGAAAATTCTGGAAGCCTTGAAGAATGTGTGGAAGTCGAGAACATTATCTCGGAAAGCAAAAATGGGTATGTTTGAAGGAATAGTGGTTCCAACAATGTTGTATGGTTGCGAGGCGTGGGCTATGGATAGAGTGGTGCGCAGGAGGATGGATGTGCTGGAAATGAGATGTTTGAGGACAATGTGTGGTGTGAGGTGGTTTGATCAAGTAAGTAACGTAAGGGTAAGAGAGATGTATGGAAATAAAAAGAGCGTGGTTGAGAGAGCAGAAGAGGGTGTTTTGAAATGGTTTGGGCACATGGAGAGAATGAGTGAGGAAAGATTGACCAAGAGGATATATGTGTCGGAGGTGGAGGGAACGAGGAGAAGAGGGAGACCAAATTGGAGGTGGAAAGATGGAGTGAAAAGGATTTTGTGTGATCGGGGCCTGAACATGCAGGAGGGTGAAAGGAGGGCAAGGAATAGAGTGAATTGGAGCGATGTGGTATACAGGGGTTGACGTGCTGTCAGTGGATTGAATCAAGGCATGTGAAGCGTCCGGGGTAAACCATGGAAAGCTGTGTAGGTATGTATATTTGCGTGTGTGGACGTGTGTATATACATGTGTAGGGGGTGGGTTGGGCCATTTCTTTCGTCTGTTTCCTTGCGCTACCTCGCAAACGCGGGAGACAGCGACAAAGTATAAAAAAAAAAAAAATATCTTTTCTAATATTCTATGCCAAGTATATATTATCTGATAATCTACCTCAAGTATATCTTTTCTGATAATCATCCCAAGTATATAATTTCTGATAATCTACTCCATGCATATCTTTTCTGTTAATCTACATCAATTATATCTTTATAATCTAGCACAAGTATATCTTTTCTGATAATCTACCCCAAGAATATCTTTTCTGATATTCTACCAAAGTATATTTTCTCTCATAATCTATCCCAAATATATATATTCTGATAATCTACCGTGAATTACATCTTTTCTACTAATATACCTCAAGTACAAATTTTCTGATAATCTACCTCAAGTAAATCTTTTCTGATATTGTACCCAAGTATATCTTTTCAAACAATGTACCCCAAGAATATTTTCTCTAATAATCTACCCCGACTATATCTTTTCTGATAATATACCCCAAGTATATCTTTTGAAACGATCTACTCTAATTATATCTTTTCAGATGATATACCCAAAGAATATCTCCTCTAACAATTACCAGAAGTATATCTATTCTGTTAATCTACCCAAAGTATATATTTTCTGATAATCTACCCAAGTATACCTTTTCTGATAATGTACCCAAGTATATCTATTCTGATAATCTACCAGAGGTACATCTTTTCTGATAATGTATACCAAGTATATCTTTTCTAATATTCTACGCAAAGTATATCTTTTCTGATAATCTACCCTGAGTACATCTTTTCTAATAATCTACCCAATATCTATCATTTCTGATAATCAATCCTAACTATATTTTTTCTGATAATCTACCTCAAGTACATCTTTCCTTATAATCTACCTCATGTATATCTTCTCTGGTAATCTAACCAAAGTTAATCTTTCTGATAAACTAACTAAGCATATCTTTTCTAATAATCTATCCCAATTATATCTTTTCTCATAATCTACCACAACTATATCTTTTCTGTTAATCTACTCAATTATATATTTTCTGATAATCTACTGCAAGTATATCCTTTCTAATCATAAACCCAAGTATATCTTTTCTGACAATCTGCCCCAGGTATATCTTTTATGATTATTTACTCCAAGTATATCATCTCTAAAATTCTACCCCAAATATATCTTTTCTGATAATCTAGCCAAGAATATCTTTTCTGATAATGTATCCCAAGTATATCTTTTCTGATAATCTATCCCAAGTATATCTTTTATGATAATCTACCCAAAGTATATCTTCGCTGTTAATATACCCCAAGTATATATTTTCTGATAATGTATCCTGAGTATATCTTTTCCTGATAATCTACCCAATTATATCTTTTCTGACAATCTACAACAAGTATATCTTTTCTAATAATATACCCCAAGTACATCTTTTCTAATAATCTACCCAAGTATATTTTTTCTGATAATCTATCCCAAGTATATCTTTTCTGTTAATCTACCCAAGTATATCTTTTCTGATAATCTATCCCAAGTATGTAATTTCTGATAATCTACCCCAACAATGTCTTTTCTGATAATCTACCTCAAGCATATCTTTTCTGATAATATACCCCAAGTATATCTTTTCTGAGAATCTACACCAAGTATTTCTTTTTTTGTTAGTCTAACCAAGTATATCTTTTCGGATAATCTACCCCAAGTGTATCTTTTCAGATAATCTACCCAAGTATATTTTTTCTGATAATCGATTCCAATTATATCTTTTCTGATAATCTATTCCTCCACAAAAATATCTTTTCTGGTAATCTACCCTAAGTATATCTTTTCTGATAATCTACCCAAGAATATCTTTTCTGATAATATACCCCAAGTATATCTTTTCTGATAATCTAACTCAAGTTTATCTATTCTGATAATCTACCCAAGTATATCTTTTCTGATAATATATCCCATGTATATTAAGTTTGTTGAGTATTCTGGTAAATTATATGGGAGGGTATTGATTGAGAGGGTGAAGGCATGTACAGAGCATCAGATTGGGGAAGAGCATGTGGTTTCAGAAGTGGTAGAGGATGTGTGGATCAGGTGTTTGCTTTGAAGAATGTATGTAGAAATACTTAGAAAAGCAAATGGATTTGTATGTAGCATTTATGGATCTGGAGAAGGCATATGATAGAGTTGATAGAGATGCTCTGTGGAAGGTATTAAGAATATATGGTGTGGGAGGCAAGTTGTTAGAAGCAGTGAAAAGTTTTTATCGAGGATGTAAGGCATCTGTAGTGTAGGAAGAGAGGAAAGTGATTGGTTCTCAGTGAATGTAGGTTTGCGGCAGGGGTGTGTGATGTCTCCATGGTTGTTTAATTTGTTTATGGATGGGTTTGTTAGGGAGGTGAATGCAAGAGTTTTGGAAAGAGGGGCAAGTATGAAGTCTGTTGGGGATGAAGAGCTTGGAAATGATCAGTTTGTTGTTCCGAAGATACAGCGCAGTGGCTGATTCATTTGAAGCAACTGCAGAAGCTGGTGACTGAGTTTGGTAAAGTGTGTGAAAGAATAAAGTTAAGAGTAAATGTGAATAAGAGCAAGGTTATTAGTACAGAAGGGTTGAGGGTCAAGTCAATTGAGAGGTGAGCTTGAATGGAGAAAAACTGGAGGAAGTGAAGTGTTTTAGATATCTGGGAGTGGATCTGGCATGTGGATGGAACAATGGAAGCGGAAGTGGAATCATAGGGTGGGGGAGGGGCGAAAATTCTGGAAGCCTTGAAGAATGTGTGGAAGTCGAGAACATTATCTCGGAAGCAAAAATGGGTATGTTTGAAGGAATAGTGGTTCCAACAATGTTGTATGGTTGCGAGCGTGGGCTATGATAGAGTGGTGCGCAGGAGGATGGAATGTGCTGGAAATGAGATGTTTGAGGACAATGTGTGGTGTGAGGTGTTTGATCGAGTAAGCAACGTAAGGGTAAGAGAGATGTATGGAAATAAAAAGAGCGTGGTTGAGAGAGCAGAAAAAGGGGTGTTTTGAAAAGTTTTGGGCACATGGAGAGAATGAGTGAGGAAAGATTGACCAAGAGGATATATGTGTCAGAGGTGGAGGGAACGAGAAAGAGGGAGACCAAATTGGAGGTGGAAAGATGAGTGAAAAGATTTTGTGTGATCGGGGCCTGAACATGTAAGAGGGTGAAAGGAGGGCAAGGAATAGAGTGAATTGGAGCGATGTGGTATACGGGTTGACGTGCTCTCAGTGGATTGAATCATGCATGTAAGCGTCTGGGATAAACCATGGAAACTGTGTAGGTATGTATATTTGCGTGTGTGGACATATGTATATAAATGTGTATAGGGGTGGGTTGGGCCATTTCTTTCGTCTGTTTCCTTGCGCTACCTCGCAAACGCGGGAGACAGCGACAAAGCAAAAAAAAAAAAAAAAAAAAATCTTTATCATAATTTCAAAAGTATATATTTTCTGACAATCTACCCCAAGTATTACTTTTCTAATGATCTACCCCAAATACATATTTTCTGATAATCTACTCCAAAGTACATATTTTTGATAATCTACCCCAAGTTTATAATTGCTGATAATCTACCCCAAGTTTATAATTGCTGATAATCTACCCAAAGTACATCTTTTCTGATAATATATCTGAGGTATATCGTATTTTAATCTGCTCCAAGTATATCTTTTCTGATAATCAACCCTAAGTATATCTTTTCTGATAATATACCCCAAGTACATCTTTTCTGATAATCTATCCCAATTATATCTTTTCTTATAATCTACCCCAAGCATATCTTTTCTGATAATGTACCCAAGTATATCTTTTCTGATAATCTACCAAAGTATATCTTTTCTGATAATGTACCCCAAGTACATCTTTTCTAATAATCTAACCAAGTATATCTTTTCTGATAATATACCCCAAGTATATCTTTTTCTGATGTTCTACGCAAAGTATATCTTTTCTATAATCTTTTCCTAGTATGTAATTTCTGATGACCTACCCTTAGTACATCTTTTCAGATAATTTTCCTCAGGTGTATCTTTTCTGAGAATCTACACCAAGTATTTCTTTTTTTGTTAGTCTAACCAAGTATATCTTTTCAGATAATCTATCCCAATTATATCTTTTCTGATAATCTACCTCATGTATATCTTTTCTGATAATCTACCCAAGTATATCTTTTCCTGATAATCTACCCAAGTATATCTTTTCAGATAATCTATTACAAGTATACTTTTTTTGTTAATTACCCCAAGTATATCTTTTCAGATATTTTACCCAAGTACTTCTTTTCTGATAATCTATCCCAATTATATCTTTTCTGATAATATACCCCAAGTATATCTATTCTGATAATCTACCCTAAGTATATCTTTTCTGATAATCTACCCAAAGTATATCTATTCTGATAATCTACCCAAGTATATCTTTTCCTGATAATCTACCCAAGTATATATTTTCTGATAATCAACCCTAAGTATATCTTTTCTGATAATGTACCCAAGTATATATTTTCTGACAATCTACCCAAGTATATCTTTTCTGATAATCTAAACCAAGTATATCTTTTCTGATAATCTACCCAAGTATATCTTTTCAGATAATCTATCCCAAGTATGTAATTTCTGATAATCTACCTCAAGTATATCTTTTCTGATAATCATCCCAAGTATATAATTTTCTGATAATCTACTCCATGCATATCTTTTCTGTTAATCTACATCAATTATATCTTTTCTTATAATCTACCCAAGTATATCTTTTCTGATAATCTACCCAAGAATATCTTTTCTGATAATCTACCAAAGTATATCTTTTTCTGATAATCTATCCCAATTATATCTTTTCTGATAATCTACCTCAAGTATATCTTTTCTATTAATATACCTCAAGTACAAATTTTCTGATAATCTACCTCAAGTATATCTTTTCTGATAATGTACCCAAGTATATCTTTTCAAACAATGTACCCCAAGAATATCTTTGCTGATAATCTACCCAAGTACATCTTTTCTGATAATCTACCCCAAGAAATTTTTGTCTGATATTCTATTACAAATATATATTTCTTGTAATCTATCCGAGGTATCTCTTTCCTGATAATCTATCCAAAGTATGTCTTTTCTCTTAATCTACCCCCAGTATATATTTTCTGATAATCTACCCCAATTGCATCTTTTCTGATGATACACCTCAAGTATATCTTTTCTTATAACCTACTCCAAGTATATCATTTTTGTTAATCTACCCTAAGTATATCTTTTATGATAATCTACATAAGCATATCTTTTCTGATAATCTATCCCAATTATATCTTTTCTTATAATCTACCCCAAGTGTATCTTTTCTATTAATCTACCCAAGTATATAGTTCCTGATAATATATCCCATGTATATCTTTGATATTGTACCCAAGTATATATTTCCTAAAAAGATGTCCAAGAATAACTTTTCTGATGATCTACCTGAAGTATACAATTTATAATATTCTACCCCAGGTATATCTTTCCTAATAATCTACCCAAAGATATCTTCTCTGATAATCTACCCAAGGATATCTTTTCTGATAATGTATCCCAGGTATATCTTTTCCGATATTCTACCCCACATATATCTTTTCTGATAATCTACCCCAACAATGTCTTTTCTGATAATCTCTCACAAGCATATCTTCTCCAATAATATACCAAAAATACATCTTTCCTAATAATCTGCTCTAAGTATAACTTCTCTGATAATCTACCCTAAGTATATTTTTTCTGATAATATTCACAAAGTATATCTTTTCTGATAATCTAAACCAAGTATAAGTTTTCTGTTAATCTACCATAAGTATAACTTTTCTGATAATCTACCCTAAGTACATCTTTTCTGATACTCTACCTAAATATATCTTTTCTTATAATCTACCCAAGCATGTCTTTTCTGAAAATCTACCCCAAATATGTCTTTTCTGATATTCTGTCCAACCTATATCTTATTCTGATAATCTAACTCTAGTTTATCTTTTCTGATAATATAACCCAGATATATATTTTATGATAATCTACCCAAAGTATATCTTTTCTGATAATCTATCCTAAGTATATCTCTTTTCATAATCTACCCAAAGTATATCTTCGCTGTTAATATACCCCAAGTATATATTTTCTGATAATGTATCCTGAGTATATCTTTTCTGATAATCTACCCAATTATATCTTTTCTGACAATCTACATCAAATATATCTTTTCTAATAATATACCCCAAGTACATCTTTTCTAATAAACAGCCCAAGTATATTTTTTCTTATATTCTATCACAAGTATATCTTTTGTTATGATCTACCCAAAGTATGTCTTTTCTGATAATCTATCCCAAGTATGTAATTTCTGATAATCTACCCCAATTATGTCTTTTCTGATAATCTACCTCAAGCATATCTTTTCTGATAATGTACCCTAGGTATATCTTTTCTGAGAATCTACACCAAGTATTTCTTTTTTTGTTAGTCTAACCAAGTATATCTTTTCGGATAATCTACCCCAAGTGTATCTTTTCAGATAATCTACCCAAGTACTTCTTTTCTGATAATCGATTCCAATTATATCTTTCTGATAATCTACTCACAAAAATATCTTTTCTGGTAATCTACCCTAAGTATATCTTTTCTGATAATCTACCCAAAGTACATCTTTTCTGATAATATACCCCAACTATATCTTTTCTGTTAATCTACCCCAAGTATACATTTTCTGATAATATATCCCATGTATATAAGTTTGTTGAGTATTCCTGGTAAATTATATGGGAGGGTATTGATTGAGAGGGTGAAGGCATGTACAGAGCATCAGATTGGGGAAGAGCAGTGTGGTTTCAGAAGTGGTAGAGGATGTGTGGATCAGGTGTTTGCTTTGAAGAATGTATGTGAGAAATACTTAGAAAAGCAAATGGATTTGTATGTAGCATTTATGGATCTGGAGAAGGCATATGATAGAGTTGATAGAGATGCTCTGTGGAAGGTATTAAGAATATATGGTGTGGGAGGCAAGTTGTTAGAAGCAGTGAAAAGTTTTTATCGAGGATGTAAGGCATCTGTACGTGTAGGAAGAGAGGAAAGTGATTGGTTCTCAGTGAATGTAGGTTTGCGGCAGGGGTGTGTGATGTCTCCATGGTTGTTTAATTTGTTTATGGATGGGGTTGTTAGGGAGGTGAATGCAAGAGTTTTGGAAAGAGGGGCAAGTATGAAGTCTGTTGGGGATGAGAGAGCTTGGGAAATGAGTCAGTTGTTGTTCGCTGATGATACAGCGCTGGTGGCTGATTCATGTGAGAAACTGCAGAAGCTGGTGACTGAGTTTGGTAAAGTGTGTGAAAGAATAAAGTTAAGAGTAAATGTGAATAAGAGCAAGGTTATTAGGTACAGTAGGGTTGAGGGTCAAGTCAATTGAGAGGTGAGCTTGAATGGAGAAAAACTGGAGGAAGTGAAGTGTTTTAGATATCTGGGAGTGGATCTGGCAGTGGATGGAACAATGGAAGCGGAAGTGGATCATAGGGTGGGGGAGGGGGCGAAAATTCTGGAAGCCTTGAAGAATGTGTGGAAGTCGAGAACATTATCTCGGAAAGCAAAAATGGGTATGTTTGAAGGAATAGTGGTTCCAACAATGTTGTATGGTTGCGAGCGTGGGCTATGGATAGAGTGGTGCGCAGGAGGATGGATGTGCTGGAAATGAGATGTTTGAGGACAATGTGTGGTGTGAGGTGGTTTGATCGAGTAAGCAACGTAAGGGTAAGAGAGATGTATGGAAATAAAAAGAGCGTGGTTGAGAGAGCAGAAGAGGGTGTTTTGAAATGGTTTGGGCACATGGAGAGAATGAGTGAGGAAAGATTGACCAAGAGGATATATGTGTCAGAGGTGGAGGGAACGAGGAGAAGAGGGAGACCAAATTGGAGGTGGAAAGATGGAGTGAAAAAGATTTTGTGTGATCGGGGCCTGAACATGTAAGAGGGTGAAAGGAGGGCAAGGAATAGAGTGAATTGGAGCGATGTGGTATACCGGGGTTGACGTGCTCTCAGTGGATTGAATCAGGGCATGTGAAGCGTCTGGGGTAAACCATGGAAAGCTGTGTAGGTATGTATATTTGCGTGTGTGGACATATGTATATACATGTGTATAGGGGTGGGTTGGGCCATTTCTTTCGTCTGTTTCCTTGCGCTACCTCGCAAACGCGGGAGACAGCGACAAAGCAAAAAAAAAAAAAAAAAAAAATCTTTTTCAGTAATGTTCAAAAGTATATATTTTCTGACAATCTACCCCAAGTATTACTTTTCTAATGATCTACCCCAAATACATATTTTCTGATAATCTACTCCAAAGTACATATTTTCTGATAATCTACCCCAAGTTTATAATTGCTGATAATCTACCCCAAGTTTATAATTGCTGATAATCTTCCAAAATTACATCTTTTCTGATAATATATCTGAGGTATATCGTATTTTAATCTGCTCCAAGTATATCTTTTCTGATAATCTACCCAAAGTATATATTTTCTGATAACATACACAAACATCTCTTTTCTTATAATCGATCCTAAGTATACCTTTTCTTATAATCTACCCCAAGCATATCTTTTCTGATAATGTACCCAAGTATATCTTTTCTGACAATCTACAACAAGTATATCTTTTCTGATAATGTACCCCAAGTACATCTTTTCTAATAAACTACCCAAGTATATTTTTTCTGATATTTTACCCCAAGTATATCTTTTCTGATGTTCTACGCAAAGTATATCTTTTCTGATAATCTATTCCTAGTATGTAATTTCTGATGACCTACCCTTAGTACATCTTTTCAGATAATTTTCCTCAGGTGTATCTTTTCTGAGAATCTACACCAAGCATTTCTTTTTTTAATAGTCTACCCAAGTATATCTTTTCAGATAATCTATCCCAAGTATATCTTTTCTTATAAACTTCCTCAGGTGTATCTTTTCTGAGAATCTACACCAAGTGTTTCTTTTCTGATAGTCTAACCAAGTATATCTTTTCAGATAATCTATTACAAGTATACTTTTTTTGATAATCTACCCCAAGTATATCTTTTCAGATAATTTACCCAAGTACTTCTTCTCTGATAATCTATTCCAATTATATCTGCTGACAAAATACCCCAAAGATATCTCTTCTGATATTTTACCCTAAGTATATCTTTTCTGATAATCTACCCAAAGTATATCTTTTCTGATAATCTACCCCAAGTATGTCTTTTCTGTTAAGCAACCCAAGTATATATTTTCTGGTATTCTACCACAAGTATATCTATTTAATAATGGACGTAAGTATATATTTTCTGACAATCTGCCACAAGTATAACTTTTCTGATAATCTACCACTAGTACATCTTTTCTGATAATCTACCCAAGTATATCTTTTCTAATATTCTATGCCAAGTATATATTATCTGATAATCTACCTCAAGTATATCTTTTCTGATAATCATCCCAAGTATATAATTTCTGATGATCTACTCCATGCATATCTTTTCTGTTAATCTACATCAATTATATCTTTATAATCTAGCACAAGTATATCTTTTCTGATAATCTACCCCAAGAATATCTTTTCTGATATTCTACCAAAGTATATTTTCTCTCATAATCTATCCCAAATATATATATTCTGATAATCTACCGTGAATTACATCTTTTCTATTAATATACCTCAAGTACAAATTTTCTGATAATCTACCTCAAGTATATCTTTTCTGATATTGTACCCAAGTATATCTTTTCAAACAATGTACCCCAAGAATATCTTCTCTAATAATCTACCCCGACTATATCTTTTCTGATAATATACCCCAAGTATATCTTTTGAAACGATCTACTCTAACTATATCTTTTCAGATGATATACCCAAAGAATATCTCCTCTAACAATTACCAGAAGTATATCTATTCTGTTAATATACCCAAAGTATATATTTTCTGATAATCTACCCAAGTATACCTTTTCTGATAATGTACCCAAGTATATCTATTCTGATAATCTACCAGAGGTACATCTTTTCTGATAATGTATACCAAGTATATCTTTTCTAATATTCTACGCAAAGTATATCTTTTCTGATAATCTACCCTGAGTACATCTTTTCTAATAATCTACCCAATATCTATCATTTCTGATAATCAATCCTAACTATATTTTTTCTGATAATCTACCTCAAGTATATCTTTCCTTATAATCTACCTCATGTATATCTTCTCTGGTAATCTAACCAAAGTTAATCTTTCTGATAAACTAACTAAGCATATCTTTTCTAATAATCTATCCCAATTATATCTTTTCTCATAATCTACCACAACTATATCTTTTCTGTTAATCTACTCAATTATATATTTTCTGATAATCTACTGCAAGTATATCCTTTCTAATCATAAACCCAAGTATATCTTTTCTGACAATCTGCCCCAGGTATATCTTTTATGATAATTTACTCCAAGTATATCATCTCTAAAATTCTACCCCAAATATATCTTTTCTGATAATCTACCCAAGAATATCTTTTCTGATAATGTATCCCAAGTATATCTTTTCTGATAATCTACCCAAAGTATATCTTTTCTGATAATCTAACCAAGTATATTTTTTCTGATAATCTACTCTGAGTATATCTCTGATAATCTACTCTAAATATATTTAATCTAATGATATATTCCAAGTACATCTTTTCTGAAAATTTTCCCAAAGTATACCTTTTCTGATAATCTGCCCAAAGTATACCTTCTGATAATCTAACTCAAGTTTATCTATTCTGATAATCTACCCCATATATATCTTTCCTAATAATCTACCCCAAGTATATCTTTTCTGATGATCTACCTCAAGCATATCTTTTCTGATAATCTACCCCAGGTATATCTTTTCTGAGAAATTACAACAAGTATATTGTTTTTTGATAGTCTACCCAAGAATATCCATTCAGATAATCTGTCCCAGTTATACCCAAGTACTTCTTTTCTGATAATCTTATTTTATTTATATATCTATTTTGCTTTGTCGCTGTCTCCCACGTTAGCAAGGTAACGCAAGTAAAAAAAAGAAACAACGGCACAACCCACCCACATACACATGTATATACATACACGTCCACACACACAAATATACATACCTATTCATCTCAATATATACATATATGTATATACACACACAGACATATACATATATACACATGTACATAATTCAAACTGTCTGCCTTTATTCATTCCCACCGCCAAGCCACCACACATGAAATAACAACCCCCCTCCCCCCCACATATACGCAAGGAAGCGCTAGGAAAAGACAACAAAGGCCACATTCATTCACACTCAGTCTCTAGCTGTCATGTAATAATGCACCGAAACCAAAGCTCCCTTTCCACATCCAGGCCCCACACAACTTTCCATGGTTTACCCAAGATGCTTCACATGCCCTGGTTCAATCCATTGACAGCACGTCGATCCAGGTATACAACATCATTCCAGTTCACTCTATTCCTTGCACACCTTTCACCCTCCTGCATGTTCAGGCCCCGATCACTCAAAATCTTTTTCACTCCATCATTCCACCTCCAATTTGGTCTCCCACTTCTCGTTCCCTCTAACTCTGACACATATATCCTCGTGGTCAATCTTTCCTCACTCATTTTCTCCATGTGACCAAACCATTTCAAAATGCCCTATTCTGCTTTCTCAACCACACTCTTTTTATAACCACACCTATTATTACTTACTCGATCAATGCACATCACACCACATATTGTCCTCAAACATCTCATTTCCAGCACATCCACCTTCCTCCACACAACTCTATCTACAGCCCACGCCTCGCAACCAGTTAATATTTTTGGAACCACTATTCCTTCACACAAACACCCATTTTTGCTTCCCAATATAATGTTCTCAACTTTCACATTTTTTTCAAAACTCCCACAACTTTCGCCCCCTCCCCCACCCTATAATTCACTTCCGCTTCCATGGTTTCATCCGCTGCCAAATCCACTCCCAGATATCTAAAACACTTCACTTCCTCCCAATTGACACATCCCTCAATCCTACTGTACCTAATAACCTCACGTTTACTCTCAGCTTTCTTCTTTCACACACTTTACCAAATTCAGTCACCATCATCTGCGGTTTCTCACATGAATCAGCCACCAGTGCTGTATGATCAGCGAACAACAACTGACTCACTTCCCAAGCTCTCTCATCCACAACAGACTACATACTTATCCCTCTTTTCAAAACTCTTGCATTCACCTCCCTAACAGCCCCATCCATAAACAAATTAAACAACCATGGAGACATCACGCACCCCTGCCGCAAACCAATATTCACTGAGAACCAATCACTTTAATCTCTTCCTTCAGCTACATATGCATTACATTCTCGATAAAATCATTTCACTGCTTCTAACAACTTGCCCTCACACCATATATTCTTAATGCCTTCCACAGAGCATTTCTATCAACTCCATCATATGCCTTCTCCAGATCCATAAATGCTACATACAAATCCATTTGTTTTGTAAGTATTTCTCACATACATTCTTCAAAGCAAACACCTGATCCACACATCCTCTAACACTTCTGAAACCACACTGCTCTTCCCCAATCTCATGCTCTGTACATGCCTTCATCCTCTCAATCATTACCCTCCCATATAATTTCCCAGGAATACTCAACAAATTTATACCTCTGTAATTTGAGCACTCACTTTTATCCCCTTTGCCTTTGTACAATGGCACTATGCAGGCATTCCTCCAATCCTCAGGCACCTCACCATGAGTCATACATACATTAGATAGCCTTACCAAACAGTCAACAATACAGTCACCCCCTTTTTTGATAAATCCCACTACAACATCATCCAAACCCGCTCCACTGCCGACTTTCTTCTTTCGCAAAGCTTTTCCTATCTCTTCTCTGTTTACCAAATCATTTTCCCTAACCCTCTCCCTTTGCACACCACCTCGACCAAAACACCCTATATCTGCCACTACCTTGTTCTTATTCAAATTTACTCTCAGCTTTCTTCTTTCACACCCTTTACCAAACTCAGTCCCCAGCTTCTGCAGTTTCTCACCCGAATCAGCCACTAGCTCTGTATCATCAGCGAACAACAACTGATTCTCTCATCCACAACAGACTGCATTCTTGCCCCTCTTGCCAAAACTCTTGCATTCACCTCCCTAACAACCCCATCCATAAACAAATTAAACTACCATGGAGACATCACACGCCCCTGCCGCAAACCTACATTCACTGAGAACCAATCACTTTCCTCTCTTCCTACACGTACACATGCCTTACATCCTCGATAAAAAGTTTTCACTGCTTCCAACAACTTGCCACCCACATCATATATTCTTAATACCTTCCACAGAGCATCTCTATCAACTCTATCATATGCCTTCTCCAGATCCATAAATGCTACATACAAATCCATTTGCTTTTCTAAGTATTTCTCACATACTTCAAAGCAAACACCTGATCCACACATCCTCTACCACTTCTGAAACCACACTGCTGCTCCCCAGTATGATGCTCTGTACATGCCTTCACCCTCTCAATCAATACTCTCCCATAGAATTTCCCAGGAATACTGAACAAACTTATATCTCTGTAATTTGAGCACTCACTTTTATCCCCTTTGCCTTTGTACAATGGCACTACGCAACCATTCCGCCAATCCTCAGGCACCTCACCATGAGTCAACCAGTCAACAATACAGTCACCCCCTTTTTTAATAAATTCCACTACAATACCATCCAAACCCGCCGCCTTGTCGGCTTTCATCTTCCGCAAAGCTTTTACCACCTCTTCTCTGTTTACTAAATCATTCTCCATAACCCTCTCATTTTGCACAACACCTCAACCAAAACACCCTATATCTGCCACTCTATCATCAAACACATTCAACACACCTTTAAAATGCTCACTTCATCTACTTCTCACATTATCGCTACCTGTTATCACCTCCCCATTAACCCCTTCACAGATACTCCCATTTGTTCCCTTTTCTTATGCACTTTATTTACCTCCTTCCGAAAAATCTTTTTTATTTACATTTAATAATTTTGCTTTGTCGATGTCTCCCGCGTTAGCGAGGTAGCGCAAGGAAACAGACGAAAGAATGGCCCAGCCCACCCACATACACATGTATATACATACACGCCCACACACGCAAATACACATACCTACACAGCTTTCCATGGTTTACCCCAGACGCTTCACATGCCTTGATTCAATCCACGGACAGCACGTCAACCCCGGTATGCCACATCGCTCCAATTCACTCTATTCCTTGCCCTCCTTTCACCCTCCTGCATGTTCAGGCCCCGATCACACAAAATCTTTTTCACTCCATCTTTCCACCTCCAATTTGGTCTCCCTCTTCTCGTTCCCTCCACCTCCGACACATATATTCTCTTGGTCAATCTTTCCTCACTCATTCTCTCCATGTGCCCGAACCATTTCAAAACACCCTCTTCTGCTCTCTCAACCATGCTCTTTTTATTTCCACACATCTCTCTTACCCTTACGTTACTTACTCGATCAAACCACCTCTCACCACACATTGTCCTCAAAAATCTCATTTCCAGCACATCTATCCTCCTGCGCACAACTCTATCCATAGCCCACGCCTCGCAACCATACAACATTGTTGGAACCACTATTCCTTCAAACATACCCATTTTTGCTTTCCGAGATAATGTTCTCGACTTCCACACATTCTTCAAGGCCCCCAGAATTTTCGCCCCCTCCCCCACCCTATGATCCACTTCCGCTTCCATGGTTCCATCCGCTGCCAGATCCACTCCCAGATATCTAAAACACTTCACTTCCTCCAGTTTTTCTCCATTCAAACTCACCTCCCAATTGACTTGACCCTTAACCCTACTGTACCTAATAACCTTGCTCTTATTCACATTTACTCTTAACTTTCTTCTTTCACACACTTTACCAAACTCAGTCACCAGCTTCTGCAGTTTCTCACATGAATCAGCCACCAGCGCTGTATCATCAGCGAACAACAACTGACTCACTTCCCAAGCTCTCTCATCCCCAACAGACTTCATACTTGCCCCTCTTTCCAAAACTCTTGCATTCACCTCCCTAACAACCCAATCCATAAACAAATTAAACAACCATGGAGACATCACAAACACCTGCCGCAAACCTACATTCACTGAGAACCAATCACTTTCCTCTCTTCCTACACGTACAGATGCCTTACATCCTCGATAAAAACTTTTCACTGCTTCTAACAACTTGCCTCCCACACCATATATTCTTAATACCTTCCACAGAGCATCTCTATCAACTCTATCATATGCCTTCTCCAGATCCATAAATGCTACATACAAATCCATTTGCTTTTATAAGTATTTCTCACATACATTCTTCAAAGCAAACACCTGATCCACACATCCTCTACCACTTCTGAAACCACACTGCTCTTCCCCAATCTGATGCTCTGTACATGCCTTCACCCTCTCAATCAATATCCTCCCATATAATTTACCAGGAATACTCAACAAACTTATACCTCTGTAATTTGAGCACTCACTCTTATCCCCTTTGCCTTTGTACAATGGCACTATGCACGCATTCCGCCAATCCTCAGGCACCTCACCATGAGTCATACATACATTAAATAACCTTACCAACCAGTCAACAATACAGTCACCCCCTTTTTCAATAAATTCCACTGCAATACCATCCAAACCTGCTGCTTTGCCGGCTTTCATCTTCCGCAGAGCTTTTACTACCTCTTCTCTGTTTACCAAATCATTTTCCCTAACCCTCTCACTTTGCACACCACCTCGACCAAAACACCCTATATCTGCCACTCTATCATCAAACACATTCAACAAACCTTCAAATACTCACTCCATCTCCTTCTCACATCACCACTACTTGTTATCACCTCCCCATTTGCGCCCTTCACTGAAGTTCCCATTTGCTCCCTTGTCTTACGCACTTTATTTACCTCCTTCCAGAACATCTTTTTATTCTCCCTAAAATTTAATGATACTCTCTCACCCCAACTCTCATTTGCCCTTTTTTTCACCTCTTGCACCTTTCTCTTGACCTCCTGTCTCTTTCTTTTATACATCTCCCACTCAATTGCATTTTTTTCCCTGCAAAAATCGTCCAAATGCCTCTCTCTTCTCTTTCACTAATACTCTTACTTCTTCATCCCACCACTCACTACCCTTTCTAATCAACCCACCTCCCACTCTTCTCATACCACAAGCATCTTTTGCGCAATCCATCACTGATTCCCTAAATACATCCCATTCCTCCCCCACTCCCCTTAATTCCATTGTTCTCACCTTTTCCATTCTGTACTCAGTCTCTCCTGGTACTTCCTCATACAAGTCTCCTTCCCAAGATCACTTACTCTCACCACCCTCTTCACCCCAACATTCACTCTTCTTTTCTGAAAACCCATACAAATCTTCACCTTAGCCTCCACAAGATAATGATCAGACATCCCTCCAGTTGCACCTCACAGCACATTAACATCCAAAAGTCTCTCTTTCGCGCGCCTGTCAATTAACACGTAATCCAATAACTCTCTCTGGCCATCTCTCCTACTTACATAAGTATACTTATGTATATCTCGCTTTTTAAACCAGGTATTCCCAATCATCAGTCCTTTTTCAGCACATAAATCTACAAGCTCTTCACCATTTCCATTTACAACACTGAACACCCCATGTATACCAATTATTCCCTCAACTGCCACATTACTCACCTTTGCATTCAAATCACCCATCACTATAACCCGGTCTCGTGCATCAAAAACACTAACACACTCATTCAGCTGCTCCCAAAACACTTGCCTCTCATGATCTTTCTTCTCATGCCCAGGTGCATATGCACCAATAATCACCCATCTCTCTCCATCAACTTTCAGTTTTACCCATATTAATCGAGAATTTACTTTCTTACATTCTATCACATACTCCCACAACTCCTGTTTCAGGAGTATTGCTACTCCTTCCCTTGCTCTTGTCTTCTCACTAACCCCTGACTTTACTCCCAAGACATTCCCAAACCACTCTTCTCCTTTACCCTTGAGCTTCGTTTCACTCAGAGCCAAAACATCCAGGTTCCTTTCCTCAAACATACTACCTATCTCTCCTTTTTTCACATCTTGTTACATCCACACACATTTAGGCACCCCAATCTGAGCCTTCGAGGAGGATGAGCACTCCCCGCGTGACTCCTTCTTCTGTTTCCCATTTTAGAAAGTTAAAAAAATGCAAGGAGGGGAGGATTTCTGGCCCCCCGCTCCCGTCCCCTCTAGTCGCTTTCCACGACACGCGAGGAAATGCGTGGGAAGTACTCTTTTACCCCTATCCCCAGGGATAATATATATATATATATATATATATATATATATATATATATATATATATATATATATATATATATATATATATATATATATATATATATATATATATATATATATATATATACACATACACACACACACATACATACGCACATATACACACACACACATATATTTAGAAAACTGAGACTTCTAGCTTGAAATGCAATGAAAAAATGGATGTCACATAATGGTTCAACCTCTGGCTATGGAAAAAGGAAATGTATAATTTATTTACACAAACGTCAATAGTAGTTCTCATCAATTTGACCACTGTATCAATAAGCTTCAATATCTAAGCTACATTCTTTCCAATTTCACTATTTTCTTGTCAAAGCACCATGTATGAAAACTATCACTCCAGTAACACAACTATAAACATTTACTTCCCCTTTAAAAAAGTTCTGGGGAAGTCTGTCTCGATACACTGCGGGACACTCTACCACCTGGCGAGGTTTGTGTTGCAATGGTTCTTGATTCACAAACGTAGTAGCATCACTGGTGGGCCAAGGTACCATACCATGTACGTAGCTGTAAGTCCGGGCAACATTATCTACGTCAGTGGCATAGTTTGTGGCATCACTGTAGTGGCAGTAATAGAAGCCTGTGTCACTTGTAAGTGGATCTCTTATCGTAAGTGATGAAACATATGGATAGTCAGTATTAGGGTTGTTCGCATGGGTGATGCTTACAATGTCAGTGTCATCTTGTGAAAGCAGAGTAGTCCAGTTCCAGTGGAGCTCCTTAGTGCCCTCACAACGAAGAGAGAAGTATCCCTGAGAAGCAAAGACCACATGCTCATCTGTCACATTGAGGCGGGGGGATCTACTGCTCCAGACTAATCCCACCTGCCAAAGAGGAAGCAGCACCAGAGGTAAGTAAAAGTGCTTCATCATGGCTTCTGGCTGGCTGGCGTCATGGATGCAGCAACAGCTCCTTCAGATGGTCCTAGTGTGACGCACAGCCTCCTGCGGTGTGACACATAGACATATACATATATATATACACACATAGACATATACATATATACACATGTACACAATTCATACTGTCTGCCTATAGTTATTCCCATCGCCACCTTGCCACACATGAAATAACAGCCCACTCCCCCCTCATGTGTGCGAGGTAGTGCTAGGAAAGGACAACAAAGGCCACATTCGTTCACACTCAGTCTCTAGCTGCCATGTAGTAATCCACCGAAACCACAGCTCCCTTTCCACATCTAGGCCCCCACACAACTCTCCACGGTTTACCCCAGACGCTTCACATGTCTTGGTTCAATCCATTGACAATACGTCGACCCCGGTATACCACTTCGTTCCAATTCACTCTATTCCTTGCACGCCTTTCACCCTCCTGCATGTTCAGGCCCCGATCACTCAAAATCTTTCTCACTTCTTCCTTCCTCTTCCAATTTGGTCTCTCCTTTTCTCCTCATTCCCTCCACCTCTGACACATCCAAATGTCTTTTCATTATCCCTAAAATTTAATGATACTCTCTCAACCCACCTCTCATTTGCCCTCTTTCACACTTCTTGCAACTTTCTCTTGACCTCCTGCCCCTTTCTTTTGTACATCTCCCAGTCATCTGCATCATTTCCCTGCAAAAATCGTCTAAATACCGCTCTCTTCACTTTCACCAATAATCTTACTTCTTCATACCCTTTCTAATCTGCCCACTTCACACACTTCTCATGCCACAAGCATCTTTTGCGCAAGCCATCACTGCTTCTCTATATACATCCCATTCCTGCCCCACTTCTCTTACGTCCGTTGTTCTCACCTTTTTCCATTCTGTACTCAGTCTCTCCTGATACTTCCTCACAGAAGTCTCCTTCCCAAGCTCACTTACTCTCACCACTCTCTTCACCCCAACATTCTCTCTTCTTTTCGGAAAACCTCTACAAATCTTCACCTTCGCCCCACAAGATAATGATCAGACATCCTTCTAGTTGCACCTTTCTGCACATTAACATCCAAAAGTCTCTCTTTCGCTCGCCTATCAATTAACACATAATCCAGTAACGCTCTCTGGCCATCTCTTTTACTTACATACGTGTACTTATGTACATCTCTCTTTATGATAATATATCCCTAGTATATCATTTCTGATAATCTACCCCAAGTATAACTATTCTGTTAGCCTAACCCAAGTATATATTTTCTGACAATCTACCTCAGGTATATCTTTTCTGATAATGTACCCTAGTACATCTTTTCTAACAATGTATCCTAAGTATATCTTTTCTGATAATCTATCCCAACTATATCTTTTCTGAAAATATATCCCAAGTATATCTTTTCTCCTTGTATTTTTTTTTAACTTTCTAAAATGGGAAACAGAAGAAGGAGTCACGCGGGGAGTGCTCATCCTCCTCGAAGGCTCAGATTGGGGTGCCTAAATGTGTGTGGATGTAACCAAGATGTGAAAAAAGGAGAGATAGGTAGTATGTTTGAGGAAAGGAACCTGGATGTTTTGGTCTGAGTGAAACGAAGCTCAAGGGTAAAGAGGAAGAGTGGTTTGGGAGTGTCTTGGGAATAAAGTCAGGGGTTAGTGAGAGGACAAGAGCAAGGGAAGGAGTAGCAGTACTCCTGAAACAGGAGTTGTGGAAGTATGTGATAGAATGTAAGAAAGTAAATTCTCGATTAATATGGGTAAAACTGAAAGTTGATGGAGAGAGATGGGTGATTCTTGGTGCATATGCACCTGGGCATGAGAAGAAAGATCATGAGAGGCAAGTGTTTTGGGAGCAGCTGAATGAGTGTGTTAGTGGTTTTGATGCACGAGACCGGGTTATAGTGATGGGTGATTTGAATGCAAAGGTGAGTAATGTGGCAGTTGAGGGAATAATTGGTATACATGGGGTGTTCAGTGTTATAAATGGAAATGGTGAAGAGCTTGTAGCTTTATGTGCTGAAAAAGGACTGATGATTGGGAATACCTGGTTTAAAAAGCGAGATATACATAAGTATACTTATGTAAGTAGGAGAGATGGCCAGAGAGCGTTATTGGATTACGTGTTAATTGACAGGCGCACGAAAGAGAGACTTTTGGATGTCAATGTGCTGAGAGGTGCAACTGGAGGGATGTCTGATCATTATCTTGTGGAGGCTAAGGTGAAGATTTGTATGGGTTTCCAGCAAAGAAGAGTGAATGTTGGGGTGAAGAGGGTAGTGAGAGTAAGTGAGCTTGGGAAGGAGACTTGTGTTAGGAAGTACCAGGAGAGACTGAGTACAGAATGGAAAAAGGTGAGAACAATGGAAGTAAGGGGAGAGGGGGAGGAATGGGATGTATTTAGGGAATCAGTGATGGATTGCGCAAAAGATGCTTGTGGCATGAGAAGAGTGGGAGGTGGGTTGATTAGAAAGGGTAGTGAGTGGTGGGATGAAGAAGTAAGAGTATTAGTGAAAGAGAAGAGAGAGGCATTTGGACGATTTTTGCAGGGAAAAAATGAAATTGAGTGGGTGACGTATAAAAGAAAGAGACAGGAGGTCAAGAGAAAGGTGCAAGAGGTGAAAAAAAGGGCAAATGAGAGTTGGGGTGAGAGAGTATCATTAAATTTTAGGGAGAATAAAAAGATGTTCTGGAAGGAGGTAAATAAAGTGCGTAAGACAAGGGAGCAAATGGGAACTTCAGTGAAGGGCGCAAATGGGGAGGTGATAACAAGTACTGGCGATGTGAGAAGGAGATGGAGTGAGTATTTTGAAGGTTTGTTGAATGTGTTTGATGATAGAGTGGTAGATATAGGGTGTTTTGGTCGAGGTGCTGTGCAAAGTGCGAGGGTTAGGGAAAATGATTTGGTAAACAGAGAAGAGGTAGTAAAAGCTTTGCGGAAGATGAAAGCCGGCAAGGCAGCAGGTTTGGATGGTATTGCAGTGGAATTTATTAAAAAAGGGGGTGACTGTATTGTTGACTGGTTGGTAAGGTTATTTAATGTATGTATGACTCATGGTGAGGTGCCTGAGGATTGGCGGAATGCGTGCATAGTGCCATTGTACAAAGGCAAAGGGGATAAGAGTGCTCAAATTACAGAGGTATAAGTTTGTTGAGTATTCCTGGCAAATTATATGGGAGGGTATTGATTGAGAGGGTGAAGGCATGTACAGAGCATCAGATTGGGGAAGAGCAGTGTGGTTTCAGAAGTGGTAGAGGATGTGTGGATCAGGTGTTTGCTTTGAAGAATGTATGTGAGAAATACTTAGAAAAGCAAATGGATCTGGAGAAGGCATATGATAGAGTTGATAGAGATGCTCTGTGGAAGGTATTAAGAATATATGGTGTGGGAGGCAAGTTGTTAGAAGCAGTGAAAAGTTTTTATCGAGGATGTAAGGCATGTGTACGTGTAGGAAGAGAGGAAAGTGATTGGTTCTCAGTGAATGTAGGTTTGCGGCAGGGGTGTGTGATGTCTCCATGGTTGTTTAATTTGTTTAGGGATGGGGTTGTTAGGGAGGTGAATGCAAGAGTTTTGGAAAGAGGGGCAAGTATGAAGTCTGTTGGGGATGAGAGAGCTTGGGAAGTGAGTCAGTTGTTGTTCGCTGATGATAGAGCGCTGGTGGCTGATTCATGTGAGAAACTGCAGAAGCTGGTGACTGAGTTTGGTAAAGTGTGTGAAAGAAGAAAGTTAAGAGTAAATGTGAATAAGAGCAAGGTTATTAGGTACAGTAGGGTTGAGGGTCAAGTCAATTGGGAGGTGAGTTTGAATGGAGAAAAACTGGAGGAAGTGAAGTGTTTTAGATATCTGGGAGTGGATCTGGCAGCGGATGGAAACATGGAAGCGGAAGTGGATCATAGGGTGGGGGAGGGGGCGAAAATTCTGGAAGCCTTGAAGAATGTGTGGAAGTCGAGAACATTATCTCGGAAAGCAAAAATGGGTATGTTTGAAGGAATAGTGGTTCCAACAATGTTGTATGGTTGCGAGGCGTGGACTATGGATAGAGTTGTGCGCAGGAGGATAGATGTGCTGGAAATGAGATGTTTGAGGACAATGTGTGGTGTGAGGTGGTTTGATCGAGTAAGTAACGTAAGGGTAAGAGAGATCTGTGGAAATAAAAAGAGCGTTGTTGAGAGAGCAGAAGAGGGTGTTTTGAAATGGTTTGGTCACATGAAGAGAATGAGTGAGGAAAGATTGACCAAGAGGATATATGTGTCGGACGTGGAGGGAATGAGGAGAAGAGGGAGACCAAATTGGATGTGGAAAGATGGAGTGAAAAAGATTTTGTGTGAACATGCAGGAGGGTGAAAGGAGGGCAAGGAATAGAGTGAATTGGAGCGATGTGGTATACCAGGGTTGACGTGCTGTCAGTGGATTGAATCAAGGCATGTGAAGCGTCTGGGGTAAACCATGGAAAGCTGTATAGGTATGTATATTTGCGTGTGTGGACGTATGTATATACATGTGTATGGGGGTGGGTTGGGCCATTTCTTTCGTCTGTTTCCTTGCGCTACCTCGCAAACGCGGGAGACAGCGACAAAGCAAAAAAAAGAAAAAAAAAATCTTTTCTCATAATCTACATTAAGTATACCTTCTGAAATAATCTACTTGAAGTGTATCTTTTCTGATAATCAACCCTAAGTATATCTTTTCTAATGATCTACTCCAAGTATATCTTTTCTGTTAATCTATCTCAAGTATATCTTTTCTAATATTCTACTGCAGGTTTATCATTTCTGATAATCTATCTCAATTATATCTTTTTGATAATCCATGTCAAGTATACATTTTCTTTTCTCTTGAACTACCCAAGCATATCTTTTCAAATAATCTATCCCAATTATATCTTTTCTGATAATCTACCCCAGTATATCTTCTGATGATCTACCTGAAGTATATCTTTTATGATAATCTCACTCAAGTTTATCTTTTCTGATAATGTACACCAGATATATCTTTTCTGATAATCTACCCCAACACTATCTTTTCTGATAATCTATTCCTAGTATATCTCTTATGATAATCTACCCAAAGTATATCTTTTCAGATGATCTACTCTTAGTACATCTTTTCTGATAATCAACCCTAAGTATATCTTTTCTTATAATCTACCCCAAGTATATCTTTTCTGTTAATCTACTCAAAATATATAATTTCTGATAATCTACCTCATGTATATCTTTTCTAAAAATGTACCCAAGTACATCTTTTCTGACAATCTACCCCAAGTATATCTTTGCTGATAATCTACCCAAGTACATCTTTTCTGATAATCTACCCCAAGAAATTTTTGTCTGATATTCTATTGCAAATATATCTTTTCTTGTAATCTATCTGAGGTATCTCTTTCCTGATAATCTATCCCAAGTATGTCTTTTCTCTAAATCTACCCCCAGTATATCTTTTCTGATAATCTACCCCAATTGCATCTTTTCTGATAGTACACCTCAAGTATATCTTTTCTTATAATCTACTCCAAGTATATCGTTTTTGTTGATTTACCCTAAGTATATCTTTAATGATAATCTACCCAAGCATATCTTTTCTGATAATCTATCCCAAGTATATCTTTTCATATAATCTACCCCAGTGTATCTTTTCTACTAATCTACCCACGAATATATTTTCTGATAATCATTCCCAGGTATATCTTTGATATTGTACCCAAGTTTATCTTTTCTAAAATCATGTCCAAGTATAACTTTTCTGATGATCTACCCGAAGTATACAATTTATAGTATTCTACCCCAAGTTTATCTTTTCTAATAATCTACCCAAGGATATCTTCTCTGATAACCTACCCAAGGATATCTTTTTTGATAATGTATCCCAGGTATATCTTTTTTGATATTCTACCCTACATATATCTTTTCTTAGAATCTACCCCAACTATGTCTTTTCTGATAATCTCTCACAAGCATATCTTCTCTGATAATATACCAAAAATACATCTTTCCTTATAATCTGCTCTAAGTATATCCTCTCTGATAATCTACCCTAAGTATATTTTTTCTGATAATATTCACAAAGTATATCTTTTCTGATAATCTAAACCAAGTATAAGTTTTCTGTTAATCTACCTCAAGTATATCTTTTCTGATAATCTACCCTATGTATATCTTTTCTGATTTATTATTGTTATTATTTTGCTTTGTCGCTGTCTCCTGTACTTGCGAGGTAGCGCAAGGAAACAGACGAAATAAAATGGCCCAACCCACCCCCATACACATGTATATACATACACGTCCATACACGCAAATATACCTACCCATAAAATCAGTGTACACACATAGACACATACATATATACACATGCACACAATTCACACTGTCTGCCTTTATTCATTCCCATTGCCACCTCGCCACACATGGAATAACATCCTCCTCCCCTCTCATGTGTGCGAGGTAGCGCTAGGGAAAGACAACAAAGGCCCCATTCGTTCACACTCGGTCTCTAGCTGTCATGCAATAATGCCCGAAACCACAGCTCCCTTTCCACATCCAGGCTCCACACAACTTTCCATGGTTTACCCCAGAAGCTTCACCTTCCCTGATTCAATCCACTGACAGCATGTCGACCCCGGTATACCACATCGATCCAATTCACTCTATTCCTTGCCCGCCTTTCACCCTCCTGCATGTTCAGGCCCCGATCACTCAAAATCTTTTTCACTCCATCTTTCCACCTCCAATTTGGTCTCCCACTTCTCCTCGTTCCCTCCACCTCCGACACATATATCCTCTTGGTCAATCTTTCCTCACTCATTCTCTCCATGTGCCCAAACTATTTCAAAACACCCTCTTCTGCTCTCTCAACCACACTCTTTTTATTTCCACACATCTCTCTTACCCTTACATTAATTACTCGATCAAACCACCTCACACCACACATTGTCCTCAACCATCTCATTTCCACCACATCCACCCTCCTGCGCACAACTTTATCCATAGCCCACGCCTCGCAACCATACAACATTGTTGGAACCACTATTCCTTCAAACATACCCATTTTTGCTTTCCGAGATAATGTTCTCGACTTCCACACATTCCTCAAGGCTCCCAGGATTTTCGCCCCCTCCATCATTCTATGATTCACTTCCGCTTCCATGGTTCCATCCGCTGCCAGATCCACTCCCAGATATCGAAAACACTTTACTTCCTCCAGTTTTTCTCCATTCAAACTTACCTCCCAATTTCTGATACTCTACCTAAATATATCTTTTCTTATAATCTACACAAGTATATCTTTTCTGAAAATCTACCCCAAATATGTCTTTTCTGATAATCTGTCCAAACTATATCTTATTCTGATAATCTAACTCAAGTTTATCTTTTCTGATAATATAACCCAGATATATCTTTAATGATAATATACCCCAATAATATCTTTTCTGATAATCTATCCTAAGTATATCTCTTTTCATAATCTACACAAAGTATATACTCCCTGTTAATGTACCCCAAGTATATATTATCAGATAATGTACCCCAAGTATATCTTTTCTGATAATCTACCCAATTATATCTTTTCTGACAATCTACACCAAGTATATCTTTTCTAATAATATACCCCAAGTACATCTTTTCTAATAAACTGCCCAAATATATTTTTTCTTATATTCTATCCCAAATACATCTTTTCTTATGATCTACCTAAAGTATATCTTTTCTGATAATCTATCCCAAGTACGTAATCTTTGATAATCTACCCCAATTATATCGTTTCTTATAATCTACCTCAAGCATATCTTTTCTGATAATATACCCCACGTATATCTTTTCTGAGAATCTACACCAAATATTTCTCTTTTTGTTAATCTAACCAAGTATATCTTTTCGGATAATCTATCCCAAGTATACCTTCTCTGATAATCTACCCCAAGTGTATCTTTTCAGATAATCTACCCAAGTACTTTTCTGATACTCGATTCCAATTATATCTTTCTGATAATCTTTCCAAAAAATATCTTTTCTGGTAATCTACCCTAAGTATATCTTTTCTGATAATCTACTTAAAGTACATCTTTTCTGATAATCTATCCCAACTATATCTTTCCTGTTAATCTACCCCAAGTATACATTTTCTGATAATATATCCCACGTATATCTTTTTCAGTAATGTTCCAAAGTATATATTTTCTGACAATCTACCCCAAGTATTACTTTTCTGATAATGTACCCCAAATACATCATTTCTGATAATCTACCCCAAAAGTACATATTTTCTGATAATCTACCCCAAGTTTATAATTTCTGATAATCTACCACAATTACATCTTTTCTGATAATATACTTGAAGTATATCACCTGATGAAAATGATAACATCAGGAGCAGCACGGTGGGAGGGGCAGAGCCACAGTGCTGCCACTCACAGTCTGGATAATCAGCTTTATTTTCTCGTCTCAAACTCGAGACATGGTCACACCCATCGACAACGGTAACCTCCAGAAGACCGATTTCGACGATGAAGGCCTGCACTGTGGCTGAGAGATTGACTTGAGGAGGCAGAAGTGATATTGTGACAGTGATTGTGTCAGCGTCGCGTCGCCTCGCCGCAGTGTATCGAGACAGACTTCCCCAGAACTTTTAAAGGGGAAATAAATGTTATAGTTGTGTTAATGGAGTGATAGTTTTCATGCATGGTGTTTGGACAAGAAAATAGTGAAGTTGGAGAAAAATGTAGCTTAGACATTGAAGCTTATTGATACAGTGGTGAAATTGATGAGAACTGCTATTGACGTTTGTGTGAATAAATTGTACATTTCCTTTTCCATAGCCAGAGGTTGAACCATTATGTGACATTCATTTTTTTCTTTCATTTCAAGCTAAAAGTTTGTTTTCTAAATTGTTTCTTACATTTTTCATATGTATATATATGTATGTGTGTGTGTGTGTGCGTGTGTGTGTGTATGTGTGCGTGTGTGTATATATATATATATATGTATATTATCCCTGGGGATAGGGGTGAAAGAATACTTCCCACGTATTCCTCGCGTGTCGTAGAAAGCGACTAGAGGGGACGGGAGCGGGGGGCCGGAAATCCTCCCCTCCTTGTATTAACTTTCTAAAATGGGAAACAGAAGAAGGAGTCACGCGGGGAGTGATCATCCTCCTCGAAGGCTCAGAGTGGGGTGCCTAAATGTGTGTGGATGTAACCAAGATGTGAAAAAAGGAGAGATAGGTAGTATGTTTGAGGAAAGGAACCTGGATGTTTTGGCTCTGAGTGAAACGAAGCTCAAGGGTAAAGGGGAAGAGTGGTTTGGAAATGTCTGGGGAGTGAAGTCAGGGGTTAGTGAGAGGACAAGAGCAAGGGAAGGAGTAGCAATACTCCTGAAACAGGAGTTGTGGGAGTATGTGATAGAATGTAAGAAAGTAAATTCTCGATTAATATGGGTAAAATTGAAAGTTGATGGAGAGAGGTGGGTGATTATTGGTGCATATGCACCTGGGCATGAGAAGAAAGATCATGAGAGGCAAGTGTTTTGGGAGCAGCTGAATGAGTGTGTTAGCGGTTTTGATGCACGAGACCGGGTTATAGTGATGGGTGATTTGAATGCAAAGGTGAGTAATGTGGCCGTTGAGGGAATAATTGGTATGCATGGGGTGTTCAGTGTTGTAAATGGAAATGGTGAAGAGCTTGTAGATTTATGTGCTGAAAAAGGATGATGATTGGGAATACCTGGTTTAAAAAGCGAGATATACATAAGTATACTTATGTAAGTAGGAGAGATGGCCAGAGAGCGTTATTGGATTACGTGTTAATTGACAGGCGTGCGAAAGAGAGACTTTTGGATGTTAATGTGCTGAGAGGTGCAACTGGAGGGATGTCTGATCATTATCTTGTGGAGGCTAAGGTGAAGATTAGTATGGGTTTTCAGAAAAGAGGAGTGAATGTTGGGGTGAAGAAGGTGGTGAGAGTAAGTGAGCTTGGGAAGGAGACCTGTGTGGGGAAGTACCAGGAGAGACTGTGTACAGAATGGAAAAAGGTGAGAACAATGGAAGTAAGGGGAGTGGGGGAGGAATGGGATGTATTTAGGGAATCAGTGATGGATTGCGCAAAAGATGCTTGTGGCATGAGAAGAGTGGGAGGTGGGCTGTTTAGAAAGGGTAGTGAGTGGTGGGATGAAGAAGTAAGAGTATTAGTGAAAGAGAAGAGAGAGGCATTTGGACGATTTTTGCAGGGAAAAAATGCAATTGAGTGGGAGAAGTATAAAAGAAAGAGACAGGAGGTCAAGAGAAAGGTGCAAGAGGTGAAAAAAAGGGCAAATGAGAGTTGGGGTGAGAGACTATCAGTATATTTTAGGGAGAATAAAAAGATGTTCTGGAAGGAGGTAAATAGGGTGCGTAAGACAAGGGAGCAAATGGGAACTTCAGTGAAGGGCGTAAATGGGGAGGTGATAACAAGTAGTGGTGATGTGAGAAGGAGATGGAATGAGTATTTTGAAGGTTTGTTGAATGTGTCTGATGACAGAGTGGCAGATATAGGGTGTTTTGGTCGAGGTGGTGTGCAAAGTGAGAGGGTTAGGGAAAATGATTTGGTAAACAGAGAAGAGGTAGTAAAAGCTTTGCGGAAGATGAAAGCCGGCAAGGCAGCAGGTTTGGATGGTATTGCAGTGGAATTTATTAAAAAAGGGGGTGACTGTATTGTTGACTGGTTGGTAAGGTTATTTAATGTATGTATGACTCATGGTGAGGTGCCTGAGGATTGGCGGAATGCGTGCATAGTGCCATTGTACAAAGGCAAAGGGGATAAGAGTGAGTGCTCAAATTACAGAGGTATAAGTTTGTTGAGTATTCCTGGTAAATTATATGGGAGGGTATTGATTGAGAGGGTGAAGGCATGTACAGAGCATCAGATTGGGGAAGAGCAGTGCGGTTTCAGAAGTGGTAGAGGATGTGTGGATCAGGTGTTTGCTTTGAAGAATGTATGTGAGAAATACTTAGAAAAGCAAATGGATTTGTATGTAGCATTTATGGATCTGGAGAAGGCATATGATAGAGTTGATAGAGATGCTCTGTGGAAGGTATTAAGAATATATGGCGTGGGAGGCAAGTTGTTAGAAGCAGTGAAAAGTTTTTATCGAGGATGTAAGGCATGTGTACGTGTAGGAAGAGAGGAAAGTGATTGGTTCTCAGTGAATGTAGGTTTGCGGCAGGGGTGTGTGATGTCTCCATGGTTGTTTAATTTGTTTATGGATGGGGTTGTTAGGGAGGTAAATGCAAGAGTCCTGGAAAGAGGGGCAAGTATGAAGTCTGTTGGGGATGAGAGAGCTTGGGAAGTGAGTCAGTTGTTGTTCGCTGATGATACAGCGCTGGTGGCTGATTCATGTGAGAAACTGCAGAAGCTGGTGACTGAGTTTGGTAAAGTGTGTGGAAGAAGAAAGTTAAGAGTAAATGTGAATAAGAGCAAGGTTATTAGGTACAGTAGGGTTGAGGGTCAAGTCAATTGGGAGGTGAGTTTGAATGGAGAAAAACTGGAGGAAGTGAAGTGTTTTAGATATCTGGGAGTGGATCTGGCAGCGGAAGGAACCATGGAAGCGGAAGTGGATCATTGGGTGGGGGAGGGGGCAAAAATTTTGGGAGCCTTGAAAAATGTGTGGAAGTCGAGAACATTATCTCGGAAAGCAAAAATGAGTATGTTTGAAGGAATAGTGGTTCCAACAATGTTGTATGGTTGCGAGGCGTGGGCTATGGATAGAGTTGTGCGCAGGAGGATGGATGTGCTGGAAATGAGATGTTTGAGGACAATGTGTGGTGTGAGGTGGTTTGATCGAGTAAGTAACGTAAGGGTAAGAGAGATGTGTGGAAATAAAAAGAGCGTGGTTGAGAGAGCAGAAGAGGGTGTTTTGAAATGGTTTGGTCACATGGAGAGAATGAGTGAGGAAAGATTGACCAAGAGGATATATGTGTCGGAGGTGGAGTGAGCGAGGAGAAGAGGGAGACCAAATTGGAGGTGGAAAGATGGAGTGAAAAAAATTTTGTGTGATCGGGGCCTGAACATGCAGGAGGGTGAAAGGAGGGCAAGGAATAGAGTGAATTGGAGCGATGTGGTATACAGGGGTTGACGTGCTGTCAGTGGATTGAATCAAGGCATGTGAAGCGTCTGGGGTAAACCATGGAAGGCTGTGTAGGTGTGTATATTTGCGTGTGTGGACGTGTGTATGTACATGTGTATGGGGGGGGGGGGGCCATTTCTTTCGTCTGTTTCCTTGCGCTACCTCGCAAACGCGGGAGACAGCGACAAAGTATAAAAAAAAAAAAAAATATCTTTTAATCTACTCCAAGTATATCTTTTCTGGTAATCTACCCAAAGTATATATCTTTTGATAATCTACACAAGCATCTCTTTTCTGATAATCTATCCTAAGTATACCTTTTCTTATAATCTACCCCAAGCATATCTTTTCTGATAATGTACCCAAGTATATCTTTTCTGACAATCTACACCAAGTATATCTTTCTGATAATGTACCCCAAGTACATCTTTTCTAATAAACTACACAAGTATATTTTTTCTGATATTTTACCCCAAGTATATCTTTTCTGATGTTCTACGCGAAGTATATCTTTTCTGATAATCTATTCCTAGTATGTAATTTCTGATGATCTACCCTTAGTACATCTTTTCAGATAATTTTCCTCAGGTGCATCTTTTCTGAGAATCTACACCAAGTATTTCTTTTTTGATAGTGTACCCAAATATACCTTTTCAGATAATCTATCCCAAGTATATCTTTTCTTATAAGCTTCCTCAGGTGTATCTTTTCTGAGAGTCTAAACCAAGTATTTCTTTTCTTATAGTCTGCCCAAGTATATCTTTTCAGATAACCTATCCCAAGTGTATCTTTTTTGATAATCTACCCCAAGTATATTTTTTCAGATAATTTACCCAAGTACTTCTCTGATAATCTATTCCAATTATATCTGCTGACAATCTACCCCAAAAATATCTCTTCTGATATTTTACCCTAAGTATATCTTTTCTGATAATCTACCCAAAGTACATCTTTTCTGATAATCTACCTCAAGTATGTCTTTTCTGTTAAGCAACCCCAAGTATATATATTCTGGTATTCTACCACAAGTATATCTATTAAATAATGGACGTAAGTATATATTTTTTACAATCTGCCCCAAGTATAACTTTACTGATAATCTACCACAAGTACATCTTTTCTGATAATCTACCCCAAGTATATCTTTTCTAATATTCTACCCCAAGTATATATTATCTGATAATCTGCCTCAAGTATATCTTTTCTGATAATCATCTCAAGTATATAATTTATGATAATCTACTCCAAGCATATCTTTTCTGTTAATCTACATCAATTATATCTTTACTTATAATCTATCACAAGTATATCTTTTCTGATAATCTACCCCAAGTATATCTTTTCTGATATTCTATCGAAGTATATTTTCTCTCATAATCTATTCCAAGAATATATATTCTGATAATCTACCCCGAAGTATATCTATTCTGTTAATCTACCGAAAGTATATATTTTCTGATAATCTACCCAAGTATACCTTTTCTGACAATGTACCCGAGTATATCTTTTCTGATGATCTACCACAGGTACATCTTTTCTGATAATGTATACCAAGTTTATCTTTTCTAATATTCTAAACCAAGTATATCTTTTCTGATAATCTACCCCGAGTACATCTTTTCTAATAATCTACCCAATGTATATCATTTCTGATAATTAATCCTAACTATACTTTTTCTGATAATCTACCTCAAGTATATATTTCCTTATAATCTACCCCATGTATATCTTCTCTGGTAATCTAACCAAAGTTTATCTTTCTGATAAACTAACGAAGCATATCTTTTCTAATAATCTATCCCAATTATATCTTTTCTGATAATCTACCCCAACTATATCTTTTCTGTTAATCTACTCAATTGTATATTTTCTGATAATCTACAGCAAGTATATCTTTTCTAATAATAAACCCAAGTATATCTTTTCTGACAATCTCCCGCAGGTATATCTTTTCTGATAATCTACTCCAAGCATATCATCTCTAAAATTTTACCCCAAATATATCTTTTCTGATAATCTACCCAAGAATATCTTTTCTGATAATGTATCCCAAGCATATCTTTTCTGATAATCTACCTAAAGTATATCTTTTCTGATAATCTACCAAAAGTATATTTTCTCTGATAATCTACTCTGAGTATATCTCTGATGATCTACTCTAAGTATATTCAATCTAATGATATATTCCAAGTACATTTTTTTTGAAGATTTTGCCAAAGTATACCTTTTCTGATAATCTGCCCAAAGTATAGCTTCTGATAATCTAACTCAAGTTTATCTATTCTGATAATCTACCCAAATATATATCTTTCCTAATAATCTACCCAAAGTATATCTTTTCTGATAATCTACCCCAGGTATAACTTTTCTGAGAATTTACATCACATATATCGTTTTATGATAGTCTACCCAAGTATTTCCTTTCAGATAATCCATCCCAAGTATACCTTCTCTGATAATCTACCCCAAGTATACCTTCTCTGATAATCTACCCCAACTGAATCTTTTCAGATAATCTACCCAAGTACTTCTTTTCTGATAATCTTATTTTATTCATATATCTATTTTGCTTTGTCGCTCTCTCCTGTGTTAGCTATGTAGCGCAAGTAAAAAAAGAAACAATGGCACAACCCACCCACATACTCATGTATATACATACACGTCCACACACGCAAATATGCATACCTATTCATCTCAACATATACATATATATATATATATATATATATATATATATATATATATATATATATATATATATATATATATATATATATATATATATATATATATATATATATATATATATATATATATATATATATATATATATATATATATATTATATATATATATATATATATATATATATATATATATATATATATATATATATATATATATATATATATATATATATATATATATATATATATATATATATATATATATACATATATATATATTTTTTTTTTTTTTTTTTTATACTTTGTCGCTGTCTCCCGCGTTTGCGAGGTAGCGCAAGGAAACAGACGAAAGAAATGGCCCAACCCCCCCCATACACATGTACATACACACGTCCACACACACAAATATACATACCTACACAGCTTTCCATGGTTTACCCCGGACGCTTCACATGCCTTGATTCAATCCACTGACAGCACGTCAACCCCTGTATACCACATCGCTCCAATTCACTCTATTCCTTGCCCTCCTTTCACCCTCCTGCATGTTCAGGCCCCGATCACACAAAATCTTTTTCACTCCATCTTTCCACCTCCAATTTGGTCTCCCTCTTCTCCTCGTTCCCTCCACCTCCGACACATATATCCTCTTGGTCAATCTTTCCTCACTCATTCTCTCCATGTGCCCAAACCATTTTAAAACACCCTCTTCTGCTCTCTCAACCACGCTCTTTTTATTTCCACACATCTCTCTTACCCTTACGTTACTTACTCGATCAAACCACCTCACACCACACATTATCCTCAGACATCTCATTTCCAGCACATCCATCCTCCTGCGCACAACTCTATCCATAGCCCACGCCTCGCAACCATACAACATTGTTGGAACTACTATTCCTTCAAACATACCCATTTTTGCTTTCCGGGATAATGTTCTCGACTTCCACACATTTTTCAAGGCTCCCAAAATTTTCGCCCCCTCCCCCACCCTATGATCCACTTCCGCTTCCATGGTTCCATCCGCTGACAGATCCACTCCCAGATATCTAAAACACTTCACTTCCTCCAGTTTTTCACCATACAAACTCACCTCCCAATTGACTTGGCCCTCAACCCTACTGTACCTAATAACCTTGCTCTTATTCTCATTTACTCTTAACTTTCTTCTTCCACACACTTTACCAAACTCAGTCACCAGCTTCTGCAGTTTCTCACATGAATCCGCCACCAGCGCTGTATCATCAGCGAACAACAACTGACTCACTTCCCAAGCTCTCTCATCCCCAACAGACTTCATACTTGCCCCTCTTTCCAAGACTCTTGCATTTACCTCCCTAACAACCCCATCCATAAACAAATTAAACAACCATGGAGACATCACACACCCCTGCCGCAAACCTACATTCACTGAGAACCAATCACTTTCCTCTCTTCCTACACGTACACATGC
This sequence comes from Panulirus ornatus, assembly GCF_036320965.1. Taxonomy (NCBI): domain Eukaryota; kingdom Metazoa; phylum Arthropoda; class Malacostraca; order Decapoda; family Palinuridae; genus Panulirus; species Panulirus ornatus. The sequence goes on from NC_092239.1 coordinate 50,836,353, forward strand.
CTTACATCCTCGATAAAAACTTTTCACTGCTTCTAACAACTTGCCTCCCACACCATATATTCTTAATATATATATACATATATATATACATATATATATATATATATATATATATATATATATATATATATATATATCCCTGGGGATAGGGGAGAAAGAATACTTCCCACGTATTCCCTGCGTGTCGTAGAAGGCGACTAAAAGGGGAGGGAGCGGGGGGCTGGAAATCCTCCCCTCTCAATTTTTTTTATTTTTCCAAAAGAAGGAACAGAGAAGGGGGCCAGGTGAGGATATTCCCTCAGTGGCCCAGTTCTCTGTTCTTAACGCTACCTCGCTAACGCGGGAAATGGCGAATAGTTTGAAAAAAAAAGAAATATATATATATATATATATATATATATATATATATATATATATATATATATATATACATATATATATGTATATATATATATATATATATATATATATATATATATATATATATATATATATATATATATATATATATATATATATATATATATATATATATATATGTATATATATATATATATATATATATATATATATATATATATATATATATATATATATATATATATATATGTATACACACACTGACATACATATATATACACATGTACATAATTCATACTGTCTGCCTTTTTTCATTTCAATCGCCAAGCCACCACACATGAAATAACAACCCACCTCCACCACATGTGCGCGAGGTAGCGCTAGGAAAAGAGAACAAAGGCCAGATTCGTTCACACTCAGTCTCTAGCTGTCATTCAATAATGCACCAAAACCACAACTCCCTTTCCACATTCAGGCCCCACACAACTTTCCATGGTTTATCCCAGACGCTTCACATGCCCTGGTTCAATCCATTGACATCACGTCAACCCCAGTATACCACATCATTCCAATTCACTCTATTCTTTGCATGACTTTCAACCTCCTGCATGTTCAGGCCCCGATCACTAAAAATCTTTTTCACTCCATCTTTCCACCTCCAATTTGGTCTCCCACTTCTCCTCGATCCCTCCACCTCTGACACATATATCCTCTTTGTCAATCCTTCCTCACTCATTCTCTCCATGTGAGCAAATTATTTCAAAACACCCTCTTCTGCTCTCTCAACCACGCTCTTTTTATTACCACACATCTCTCTTACCCCATCATTACTTACTCGATCAAACCACCTCACACCACATATTGTCCTCAAACATCTCATTTCCAGCACATCCACCCTCTTCCATACAACTCTATCTATAGCCCACGCCTCGCAACCATACAACATTGTTGGAACCACTATTCCTTCAAACATACCCATTTTTGCTTTCCAAAATAATGTTCTCGACTTCCACACATTCTTCAACGCTCCCAGAACTTTCGCCCCCTCCACCATTCTATGATTCATTTCTACTTCCATGGTTCCATCCGCTGCCAAATCCAGTCCCAGATATCTAAAACACTTCACTTCCTCCAGTTTTTCTCCATTTAAACTTATCTCCCAATTGACTTGTCCCTCGACCCTACAGTACCTAATAACCTTGCGCTTATTCACGTTTACTCTAAGCTTTCTTCTCTCACACACTTTACCAAACTCATTCACCAGCTTCTACAGTTTCTCACACGAAGCAGCCACCAGTGCTGTATCATCAGCGAACAACAACTGACTCACTTCCCAAGCTCTCTCATACACGACAGCCTGCATACTTGCCCCTCTTTCCAAAACTCTTGCATTCACCTCCCTAACAACCCAGTCCATAAACAAACTTAACAAACAGGGAGACATCACACACCCCTGCTGCAAAACTGCATTCACTGAGAACCAATCACTTTCCTCGCTTCCTACACATACACATGCCTTATATCCACGATAGAAACTTTCAACTGCTTCTAACAACTTGCCTCCCACACCATATATCATTAATATCTTCCATAGAGCATCTCTATCAGCTCTATCATATGCCTTCTCCAAATCCATAAATGCTACATACAAATCCATTTGCTTTTTTAAGCATTTCTCACGTACAATCTTCAAAGCAAGCACCTGATCCTCACATCCTCTACCACTTCTGCAACCACACTGCTCATCCCCAATCTGATGTTCTGTACATGCCTTCACCCTCTCCATCAATACCCTCCTATATAATTTCCTAGGAATACTCAACAAACTTATATCTCTGTAATTTGAGCACTCACTTCTATCCCTTTTTCCTTTGTACAATGGCACTATGCAAGCATTCTGCCAATCCTCAGGCGCCTCACCATGAGTCATACATACATTAAATAACCTTACCAACCAGTCAACAATATAGTCACCCCCTTTTTTAATAAATTCCACTGCAATGCCATCCAAACCCCCTGCCTTGCCGGCTTTCATCTTCCACAAAGCTTTTACTATCTCTTCTCTGTTTACCAAATCAATCTCCCTTACCCTCTCACTTTGCACACCACCTCAACCAAAACACCCTATATCTGCCACTCTATCATCAAACACATTCAACAAACCTTGAAAATACTCACTCCATCTCCTTCCCACATCATCACTACTTGTTATCTCCTCCTCATTAGTCCCCTTCACTGAAGTTCCTATTTGTTCCCTTGTCTTATGCACTTTATATACCTCCTTCCAAAACATCTTTTTATTCTCCCTAAAATTAAACGATACTCTCTCACCCCAACTCTCATTTGCCCTCTTTTTCACCTCTCACACCTTTCTATTAACCTCCTGCCTCTTTCTTTATACATCTCCCAGTCATTTGCATTATTTTCCTGCAAAAAATCATCCAAATGCCTCTCTCTTCTCTTTCACTAATAATCTTACTTCATCTCACCACTCAATTATAATCTGCCCACCTCCCACGCTTCTCATGCCACAAGCATCTTTGGCGCAAGCCATCACTGCTTCCTTAAATACATCCCATTACTCCCCCACTCCCCTTACGTCCTTAGTTCTCACCTTTTTCCACTCTGTACTCAGTCTCTCCTGGTACTTCCTCAAACAAGTCTCCTTCCCAAGCTCACTTAGTCTCACCACTCTTTTCACCCTGACATTCTCTTTTATTTCTGAAAAAACCCCACAAATCTTCACCTTCGCCTCCACAAGTTGCACCTCTCAGCACATTAACATCCAAAAGTCTCTCTTTCATGCGCCTATCAATCAACACGAAATCCAAGAATGCTCTCTGGCCATCTCTCCTACCTACATATGTATACTTATGTATATCTCTCTTTTTAAACCAGGTATTCCCAATCACCAGTCCTTTTTCAGCACATAAATCTACAAGCTCTTCACCATTTCATTTACAACACTGAACACCCCATGTACACCAATTAATCCCTCAACTGCCAATTATATATTTGCTCTTTATCTACCCCAAAAATATCTTTTCTGATAATCTACCCTAAGCATATCTTTTCTGATAATCTACCCAAAGTACAACTTTTCTGATAATATACCCCAACTATATCTTTTCAGTTAATCTACCCCAACTATATATTTTCTGATAATATATCCCATGTATATCTATTTCAATAATGTTCCTACGTACATATTTTCTGACAATCTACCCCAAGTGTAACTTTTCTGATAATCTACCCCAAGTATATCTTTTCTGATAATCTACACCAAAGTATATCTTTTCTGATAATCTACCCCATGTTTATCATTACTATTCATCTACCATAATTACATCTTCTCTGAAAATATACCTGAAGTATATATTTTCTTTTAACCTACTTCAAGAATATCTTATCTGGTAATCTACCTAAAGTATATCTTTTCTGATAATCTACCCAAGCATATGTCCTTCAAGTATATCTCTTCTGATAATGTACCCAAGTATATCTTTTCTGACAATCTACACCAAGTATATCTTTTCTAATAATGTACCCCAAGTACATCTTTTCGAATAAACTACCCAAATATATTTTTTCTGATATTTTACCCCAAGTACATCTTTTCTGATGTTCTACCCATAGTATATCTTTTCTGATAATCTATCCTAAGTATGTAGTTTCTGATAATCTACTGCAAATATATCTTTTCAGATAATCTACCTCAGGTATATCTTTTCTGAGAATCTACACCAAGTATATCTCTTCTGATAGTCTACCCAAGTACATCTTTTCAGATGATCTATCCCAAGTATATCTTTTCTGATATTCTAACCTAAGTATATATTTTCTGATAATATACCGAAGTACTTCTTTTCTGATAATCTATTATATCTTTGCTGATAATATACCCCAAAATATCTTTTCTGCTATTCTACCTTAAGTTTATCTTTTCTGATGATCCACCAAAAGTACATCTTTCCTGATAATCTACCCCAAGTACATCTTTTCTAAGCTACCCCAAGTATATATTTTCTGGTAATCTACTCAAAGTACATCTTTTTGATAATGTACTTAAGTATATATTTTCTAAAAATCTACCCCAAGTATATCTTTTTTGATAATCTACCCAAAGTAGATTAGAAAAGATATACCAATTATATTTTTTCTAATATTCTACATCAATTATATCTTCTCTCATAATCTACCCTGAGTATATGTTTTCTAATAACCTACCCAAAGTCTATCATTTCTGATAATCTATCCCAATTATATCTTTTCTGATGATTTACCTTAAGTATATCTTTTCTTATAATCTACCCCATGTATATCTTTTCTGATAATCTAACCAAAGTATATCTTTCTGATAAACTACCTGAGCATATCTTTTCTGATAAGCTATCTGAATCATATCTTTCCTAATAATCTACCCCAACTGTATCTTTTCTGTTTATCTTCCCAATTATATATTTTCTGATAATCTACAACAAGTATATCTTTTCTAATAATAAACTCAAGTATATCTTTTCTGATGGTCTACCCTAAGTATATCTTTTCTGATAATCTACCCAAAGTACAACTTTTCTGATAATCTACCCCAACTAAATCTTTTCTGTTAATCATCCACCCCAAGTATATATTTTCTGATAATCTATCCCATGTATATCTTTCTTAATAATGTTCCTAAGTATATAGATTTTCTGACAATCTACCCCAAGTATAACCTTTCTGATAATCTACCCCAAGTACATCTTTTCTGATAATCTACCCCAAAGTATATCTTTTTGATAATCTACCAAAAGTACATCTTTTCTGATAATCTACCCAAAGTATATCTTTTCTGATAATCTACCAAAAGTAAATCTTTTCTGATAATCTGTCCCAGGTATATCCTTTCTGATAATCTACCCCAAGTTTATTTTCTTCTCATAATCTACTCTAATCATATCACTGATAATCTACCCTAAGTATATCTTATCTGATAATATATTCCAAGTATATCTTTTCTGAAAATTTATGCAAAGTATATATTTTCTGATAATCTGCACAAAGTATATCTTTATTGATGATATACCAAAAGTATATCTTTTCTGATAATCTAACTCAAGTTTATCTATGCTGACAATCTACCCCATATATATCTTTCCTAATAATCTACTGCAAGTATATCTTTTCTGATAATCTATACCAAAAAGGTAATTTCTGATAATCTACACAAGTATATCGTTTCTGATAATCTGACTCAAGTATATCTTTTCAGGTAATCTACATCATGTATATCTTTTTTGTAAATCTAACCAAAGTGTATACTTTCTGATAATCTACCCCAAGTATATCTTATCTAATAATATACACAAGTATATCTTTTCTGACAATGTATCCAAAGTATATCTTCTCTCATAATCTACCCCAAGTATAATATTTCTAAAGTTTTCCTCAAATATATCTTTTCTGATAATCTACCCTAAGTATATCTTTTCAGATAATCCCCAAGTACATCTTTTCTGATAATCTATCCTAAATACATCTTTCCTAATAATCTATCCCAAATAATCTTTTCTGATAATCTACCCTAACTATATCTCTTCTGATAATCTAACCAAAGTAATCTTTTCTGATAATCTACCCCAAGTATATCTTTTCTGTTAATCTACCTCAAGTATATATTTTCTGATAATCTACCCCAAGTATATCTTTTTTGATAATGGACCTAGGGATATCCTTTCTGACAACCTAACCCGAGTATATCTTTTCTCATAATCTACCCAAGAATATCTTTACTGATAATGTATCCAAAGCATACCTTTTCTGATAATACCTAGCGCTAGGAAAGGACAACAAAGGCCACATTCGTTCACACTCAGTCTCTAGCTGTCGTGTAATAATGCACCGAGACCACATCTCCCTTTCCACATCCAGGCCCCACACAACTTTCCATGGTTTACCCCAGACGCTTCACATGCCCTGGTTCAATCCATTGGAAGCACGTCGACTCCGGTATACCACATTGTTCCAATTCACTCTATTCCTTGCCCGCCTTTCACCCTCCTGCATGTTCAGGCCCCAATCACTCAAAATCCTTTTAACCCCATCTTTCCACCTCCAATTGGGTCTCCCACTTCTCCAGATTCCCTCCACCTCTGACACATATATCCTCTTGGTCAATCCTTTCTCACTCATTCTCTCCACGAGACCAAACCATTTTAAAACACCCTCTTCTGCTTTCTCAACCACATTCTTTTTATTACCACACATCTCTCTTACCCTATTAGTCCTTACTCGATTAAACCATCTCACACCACGTATTGTCCTCAAACATCTCATTTCCAGCACATCCACCCTCCTCTGCAAAACTCTATCTATAGCCCACACCTCGCAATCATATAACATTGTTGGAGCCACAGTTCCTTCAAACATACCCATTTTTGCTTTCCAAGACAATGTTCTCGACTTCCACACATTTTTCAACAGTCTCAGAACTTTCGCCCCCTCCCCCACCCTATGATTCATTTCTGCTTCCATGGTTCCATCCACTGCCAAAGCCACTCCCAGATATCTAAAACACTTCACTTTCTCCAGTTTTTCTGCATTCAAACTTACCTCCCAATTGACTTGACCCTCAACCCTACTGTACCTAATAACCTTGCTCTTATTCACATTTACTCTCAGTTTTCTTCTTTCACACTCTTAACCAAACTCAGTCATCAGCTTCTGCAGTTTCTCACATGAATCAGCCATCAGCGCTGTATCGTCAGCGAACAACAACTGACTCACTTCCCAAGCTCTCTCATCCACAACAGACTGCATACTTGCCCCTCTTTCCAAAACTCTTGCATTCATCTTCCTAACAACCCCATCCATTAACAAATTAAACAACCATGGAGACATCACACACCCCTGCCGCAAACCAACATTCACTGAGAACCAATCACTTTCCTCTCTTCCTACACGTGCACATGCCTTACATCCTGATAAAACTTTTCACCGCTTCTAACAACTTGCCCCCCACACAATATATTATTAATACCTTCCACAGAGCATCTCTATTAACTCTATCATATGCCTTCTCCAGATCCATAAATGCTACATACAAATCCATTTACTTTTCAAAGTATTTCTCACATACATTCTTCAAAGCAAACACCTGATCCACACATCCCCTGCCGCTTCTGAAACCAAACTGCTCTTCTCCAATCTGATGCTCTGTACCTGCCATCACCCTTTCAATCAATACACTCCCATATAATTTCCCAGGAATACTCAACAAACTTATACCTCTGTAATCTGAGCACTCACTTTTATCCCCTTTGCCTTTGTACGATGGCACTGTGTAAGCATTCCGCCAATCCTCAGGCACCTCACCATGAGACATACACACATTAAATAACCGTACCAACCAGTCAACAATACAGTCACCCCCTTTTTTGATAAATTCCACTGCAATATCATCCAAACCTGCTGCCTTGCCGGGTTTCATCTTCCGCAAAGCTTTTACTACCTCTTCTCTGTTTACTAAATCATTCTCCCTAACCCTCTCACTTTGCACACCATCTCAACCAAAACACCCTATATGTGCCACTCTATCAACAAACACATTCAACAAACCTTCAAAATACTAACTCCATCTCCTTCTCATATTACCACTACTTGTTATCACCTCCCCATTAGCTCCCTTCACTGAAGTTACCATTTGTTTCCTTGTCTTATGCACTTTATTTACCTTCTTCCAAAACATCTTTTCATTCTCCTTAAAATCTAATGATACTCCCTCACCCCAACTCTCATTTTCCCTCTCTTTCACCTCTTGCACCTTTCTCTTGACCTCCTGCCTCTTTTTTCTATACATCTCCAAGTCATTTGCATTATTTCCCTGCAAAAATCATCCAAATGCTTCTATCTTCTCTTTCACTAATAATCTTACTTCTTCATCCCACCACTCACTATCCTTTCTAATCAACCCACCTCCCATGAATCTTTTGCTCAAGCCATCACTGCTTCCCTAAATACTTCCCATTCCTCCCCACTCCCCTTACGTCCTTAGTTCTCACCTTTTTCCATTCTGTACTCAGTCTCTCCTGGTACTTCCTCACAAGCCTCCTTCCCAAGCTCACTTAGTCTTACCACTCTTTTCACCCCAACATTCTCTTTTATTTCTGAAAACCTCTATAGATCTTCACCTTCGCCCCACAAGATAATGATCAGACATCCCTCCAGTTGCACCTCTCAGCACATTAACATCCAAAAGTCTCTCTTTCGCGCGCCTATCAATTAACACGTAATCCAATAATGCTCTCTGTCCATCTCTCCTACTTACATACATATACTTATGTATATCTCTCTTTTTAAACCAGGTATTCCCAATCACCAGTCCTTTTTTAGCACATAAATCTACAAGCTCTTCACCATTCCTGTTTACAACACTGAATACCCCATGTCCACCAATTATTCCCTCAACTGCCACATTACTCACCTTTGCATTCAAATCACCCATAACTATAACCTGGTCTCGTGCACCAAAAATACTAACACACTCACTCAGCTGCTCCCAAAACCCTTGCCTTTCATGATCTTTCTTCTCATGCCCAGCTGCATATGCACCAATAATCGCCTATCTCTCTCCATCCACTTTCAGTTTTACCCATATCAATCTGGAGTTTACCTTCTCACACTCTATCACATACTCCTACCACTCCTGTTTCAGGAGTAGTGTTACTCCTTCCCTGCTCTTGTCCTCTCACTAACCCCTGACTTTACTCCCAAGACATTCCCAAACCACTCTTCCCCTTTACCCTTAAGCTTCGTTTCACTCAGAGCCAATACATCCAAGTGCCTTTCCTCAAACATACTACCTATCTCTCCTTTTTCATCATCTTGGTTACATCCACACACATTTAGACACCCCAATCTGAGCCTTCGACGATAATGAGCACTCTCCACGTGACTCTTTCTTCTGTTTCCCCTTTTAGAAAGTTAAAATACAAGGATGGGAGGGTTTCTAGCACCCCGTTCCCGTCCTCTTAAGTCGCCTTCTATGACATGTGAAGAATGCGTGGGAAGTATTCTTTCTCCCCTATCCCCAGGGATAATCCTTTCTGATAATCTATCAAAAGTATATCTTTTCTGATTATCTACCAAAAGTACATCTTTTCTGATAATCTACCGAAAGTATATCTTCTCTGATAATCTACCCAAAGTATATCTTTTCTGATAATCTGCCCATAGTATATCTTTTCTGATGATGTACCCCAAGTATATTTTTTCTGATAATCTACTCTAAGTATATCACTGGTGATCTACCATAAGTATGATTAATCTGGTAATATTTTCCAAGTACATCTTTTCTGAAACTTTACCCAAAGTGTACCTTTTCTGATGATCTGCACAAAGTATATCTTTCCTGATAATATACCAAAAGTATATCTTTTCTGATACTCAAACTCAAGTTTATCTATGCTGATAATCTACCTAATATATGTCTTTTCTAATAATCTACCGCAAGTATATCCTTTCTGATAATCTATACCAAAAATGTAATTTCTGATAATCAACACCAAGTATATCATTTCTGATAATCTAACTCAAGTTTATCTTTTCAGGTAATCTACATCAAGTATATCTTTTCTGTTAATCTACCCAAGTGTATATTTTCTGATAATCTACCCTAAGTATATCTTATCTAATAATAAACCCAAGTATATGTTTTCTGACAATCTACCCAAAGTATGTCTTCTCTGATAATCTACCCTAACTATATCTTGTCTAATAATAAACCCAAGTATATCACTTCTGACAATCTACCCAAAGCATATCTTCTAAAGTTTTCCTCAAATACATCTTTTCTGATAATCTACCCTAAGTATATCTTTTCTGATAATCTACCCTTAGTATATCTTTTCTGATAATCCCCAAGTATATCTTTGCTGATAATCTATTCAAAGTATATCTTTCCTGATAATCTACCCCAAAGAATCTTTTCTGATAATCAACCCTAACTATATCTTTTCTGATAATCTAACCAAAGTACACCTTTTCTGATAATCTACCCCAAGTATATCTTTTTGTTAATCTATCCCAAGTATACATTTTCTGATAATCTACCCCAAGTATATCTTTTTTTGATAACATACGTAGGGCTATCATTTCTGACAGCCTAACCCAAGTATATCTTTTCTCATAATCTACGCAAGAATATCTATTTTGATAATGTGTCCAAAGTATATCTTCTCAGATAATGCCCAACGTATTTCTTTTCTAATAATCTACCCAAAGTATATCTTTTCTGATAATCTCTCCCAGGTATATCTTTTCTAATAATACACCCCAAGTATATCTTTTCTGACAATCTATTCTAATCATATCTTCTCTGATAATCTAAAATAAGTATACTTAATCTAATAATATACTCCAAGTATATCTTTTCTGAAAATCTATCAGAAGCGTATCTTTTCTGATAATCTGCACAAAGTATATCTTTTCAGATAATCTACCAAAAGTATATCTTTTCTGATAATCTAACTGAAGTTTATCTATTCTGATAATCTACCCTAGATATAATCTACCCCAAATGTATTTTTTCTGATAATCTATCCCAAAAATGCAATTTCTGATAATCTATCCCAAGTATATTTTTTCTGATAATCTACTTCAAGTATATATTTTCTGATAATCTACCCCAAGTATATGTTTTCTGATAATTTACCCAAGTATCTTTTTTGACATTATCCCTGGAGATAGAGGAGAAAGAAAACTTCCCACATATTCCCTGCATGTTGTAGAAGGTGACCAAACCTTGGAAATCCTCCCCTCCTTTTTATTTTTTGATTTTCCAAAAGAAGTAAGAGAGAAGGGGGCCAGGTGAGGATATTCCTCAAAGGCCCAGTCCTCTGTTCTTGATGCTACCTCATTAACGCGGGAAATGACGAATAGTATGAAAGAAAAGATCTTTTCCAACAATCTATAGCAAGTATATCTTTTCTGATAATCTAACCCAAGTACATCTTTTCTGATAAACTACCCCAAGTATATCTTTTCTAATAATCTACTCAAAGTTTATCATTTCTGATACTCTATCCCAATTATAGGAAACAGACGAAAGAAATGGCCCAACCCACGCCCATACACATGTATATACATACGTCCACACACGCAAAATATACATACCTACACAGCTTTCCATGGTTTACCCCAGACGCTTCACATGCCCTGATTCAATCCACTAACAGCACGTCAACCCCGGTATACCACATTGATCCAATTCACTCTATTCCTTGCCCTCCTTTCACCCTCCTGCACGTTCACGCCCCGATCTTTTTCACTCCATCTTTCCACCTCCAATTTGGTCTCCCACTTCTCCTCGTTCCCTCTACCTCCGACACATATATCCTCTTGGTCAATCTTTCCTAACTCATTCTCTCCATGTGCCCAAACCATTTCAAAACACCCTCTTCTGCTCTCTCAACCACGCTCCTTTTATTTCCATACATCTCTCTTACCCTTACGTTACTTACTCGTTCAAACCAACTCACACCACACATTGTCCTCAAACATCTCATTTCCAGCACATCCATCCTCCTGCGCACAACTCTATCCATAGCCCACGCCTCGCAACCATACAACATTGTTGGAACCACTATTTCTTCAAACATACCCATTTTTGCTTTCTGAGATAATGTTCTCGACTTCCACACATTCTTCAAGGCTCCCAGAATTTTCATCCCCTCCCCCACCCTATGATCCACTTCCGCTTCCATGGTTCCATATATATATATATATATATATATATATATATATATATATATATATATATATATATATATATATATATATATATATATATATATATATCAACTCTATCATATGCCTTCTCCAGATCCATAAATGCTACATACATTTAATGTATGTATGACTCATGGTGAGGTGCCTGAGGATTGGCGGAATGCGTGCATAGTGCCATTGTACAAAGGCAAAGGGGATAAGAGTGAGTGCTCAAATTACAGAGGTATAAGTTTGTTGAGTATTCCTGGTAAATTATATGGGAGGGTATTGATTGAGAGGGTGAAGGCATGTACAGAGCATCAGATTGGGGAAGAGCAGTGTGGTTTCAGAAGTGGTAGAGGATGTGTGGATCAGGTGTTTGCTTTGAAGAATGTATGTGAGAAATACTTAGAAAAGCAAATGGATTTGTATGTAGCATTTATGGATCTGGAGAAGGCATATGATAGAGTTGATAGAGATGCTCTGTGGAAGGTATTAAGAATATATGGTGTGGGAGGAAAGTTGTTAGAAGCAGTGAAAAGTTTTTATCGAGGATGTAAGGCATGTGTACCTGTAGGAAGAGAGGAAAGTGATTGGTTCTCAGTGAATGTAGGTTTGCGGCAGGGGTGTGTGATGTCTCCATGGTTGTTTAATTTGTTTATGGATGGGGTTGTTAGGGAGGTAAATGCAAGAGTTTTGGAAAGAGGGGCAAGTATGAAGTCTGTTGGGGATGAGAGAGCTTGGGAAGTGAGTCAGTTGTTGTTCGCTGATGATACAGCGCTGGTGGCTGATTCATGTGAGAAACTGCAGAAGCTGGTGACTGAGTTTGATAAAGTGTGTGGAAGAAGAAAGTTAAGAGTAAATGTGAATAAGAGCAAGGTTATTAGGTACAGTAGGGTTGAGTGTCAAGTCAATTGGGAGGTGAGTTCGAATGGAGAAAAACTGGAGGAAGTGAAGTGTTTTAGATATCTGGGAGTGGATCTGGCAGCGGATGGAACCATGGAAGCGGAAGTGGATCATAGGGTGGGAGAGGGGGCGAAAATTCTGGGGCCTTGAAGAATGTGTGGAAGTCGAGAACATTATCTCGGAAAGCAAAAATGGGTATGTTTGAAGGAATAGTGGTTCCAACAATGTTGTATGGTTGCGAGGCTTGGGCTATGAGTAGAGTTGTGCGCAGGAGGATGGATGTGCTGGAAATGAGATGTTTGAGGACAATGTGTGGTGTGAGGTGGTTTGATCGAGTGAGTAACGTAAGGGTAAGAGAGATGTGTGGAAATAAAAAGAGCGTGGTTGAGAGAGCAGAGGAGGGTGTTTTGAAGTGGTTTGGGCACATGGAGAGGATGAGTGAGGAAAGATTGACCAAGAGGATATATGCTTCGGAGGTGGAGGGAACAAGGAGAAGAGGGAGACCAAATTGGAGGTGGAAAGATGGAGTGAAAAAGATTTTGTGTGATCGGGGCCTGAACATGCAGGAGGGTGAAAGGAGGGCAAGGAATAGAGTGAATTGGAGCGATGTGGTATACCGGGGTTGACGTGCTGTCAGTGGATTGAATCAGGGCATGTGAAGCGTCTGGGGTAAGCCATGGAAAGCTGTGTAGGTATGTATATTTGCGTGTGTGGACGTATGTATATACATGTGTATGGGGGGGTTGGGCCGTTTCTTTCGTCTGTTTCCTTGCGCTACCTCGCAAACGCGGGAGACAGCGACAAAGTATAATAATAATAATAATAATAATATATATATTTATATATATATATATATATATATATATATATATATATATATATATATATATATATATATATATATATATATATATATATATATATATATATATATATATATATATATATATATATATATATATATATATTCTGATAATCTACCCCAGGTATATTTTTTTGATAATGTACCTAAGTATATCTCTTCTGAAAATCTACCCTAAGTATATCTTTTCTGTTAATCTACCTCAAGTACATATTTTCTGATAATCTACCCAAATTATATCTTTTTGATAATGTACCTAAGTATATCCTTTCTGACAATCTACCCCAAGTATATCTTTTCAGATCATCTACCCAAGTGCACCTTTTCTGATAATCTATTCCAATTATATCTTTGCTGATAATCTACCCCAAAATATCTTTTCGGATAATCTACCCTAAGTATGCTTTTCTGATAATCTACCCAGAAGCATAAGACTCTGATAATCTACCCTAAGTATATCTTTTCTGTTAATCTACCTCAAGTATATATTTTCTGATAATCTACCCAAACTATATCTTTTTTGATAATGTACCTAAGTATATATTTTCTGACAATGTACCCCAAGTATATCTTTTTGATAATCTACCCCAAGCAGATCTTTTCTGATAATCTACCCCAAGTATATCTTCTCTTATATTCTATCCCACGTATATATTTTCTGATAATATACCCCAAATATATTATTTTTATTTATTTATTATACTTTGTCGCTGTCTCCCGCGTTTGCGAGGTAGCGCAAGGAAACAGACGAAAGAAATGGCCCAACCCCCCCCGTCCACACACGCAAATATACATACCTACACAGCTTTCCATGGTTTACCCAAGACGCTTCACATGCCTTGATTCAATCCACTGACATCACGTCAACCCCGGTATACCACATCGCTCCAGTTCAATCTATTCCTTGCCCTCCTTTCACCCTCCTGCATGTTCAGGCCCCGATCACACAAAATCTTTTTCACTCCATCTTTCCACCTCCAATTTGGTCTCCCTCTTCTCCTCGTTCCCTCCACTTCCGACATATATATCCTCTTGGTCAATCTTTCCTCACTCATTCTCTCCATGTGCCCAAACCACCTCAAAACATCCTCTTCTGCTCTCTCAACCACGCTCTTTTTATTTCCACACATCTCTCTTACCCTTACGTTACTCACTCGATCAAACCACCTCACACCACACATTATCCT
This sequence comes from Panulirus ornatus, assembly GCF_036320965.1. Lineage (NCBI taxonomy): Eukaryota > Metazoa > Arthropoda > Malacostraca > Decapoda > Palinuridae > Panulirus > Panulirus ornatus. Next base: position 50,851,413 of record NC_092239.1, read on the forward strand.
CAAACATCTCATTTCCAGCACATCCATCCTCCCGCGCACCACTCTATCCATAGCCTACGCCTCGCAACCATACAACATTGTTGGAACCACTATTCCTTCAAACATACCCATTTTTGCTTTCCGAGATAATGTTCTCGACTTCCACACGTTCTTCAAGGCCCCCAGAATTTTCGCCCCCTCCCCCACCCTATGATCCACTTCCGCTTCCATGGTTCCTTCCGCTGATAGATCCACTCCCAGATATCTAAAACACTTCACTTCCTCCAGTTTTTCTCCATTCAAACTCACCTCCCAATTGACTTGACCCTCAACCCTACTGTACCTAATAACCTTGCTCTTATTCACATTTACTCTTAACTTTCTTCTTCCACACACTTTACCAAACTCAGTCACCAGCTTCTGCAATTTCTCACATGAATCAGCCACCAGCGCTGTATCATCAGCGAACAACAACTGACTCACTTCCCAAGCTCTCTCATCCCCAACAGACTTCATACTTGCCCCTCTTTCCAAAACTCTTGCATTTACCTCCCTAACAACCCCATCCATAAACAAATTAAACAACCATGGAGACATCACACACCCCTGCCGCAAACCTACATTCACTGAGAACCAATCACTTTCCTCTCTTCCTACACGTACACATGCCTTACATCCTCGATAAAAACTTTTCACTGCTTCTAACACCTTTCCTCCCACACCATATATTCTTAATACCTTCCACAGAGCATCTCTATCAACTCTATCATATGCCTTCTCCAGATCTATAAATGCTACATACAAATCCATTTGCTTTTCTAAGTATTTCTCACATACATTCTTCAAAGCAAACACCTGATCCACACATCCTCTACCACTTCTGAAACCACACTGCTCTTCCCCAATCTGATGCTCTGTACATGCCTTCACCCTCTCAATCAATACCCTCCCATATAATTTACCAGGAATACTCAACAAACTTATACCTCTGTAATTTGAGCACTCACTCTTATCCCCTTTGCCTTTGTACAATGGCACTATGCACGCATTCTGCCAATCCTCAGGCACCTCACCATGAGTCATACATACATTAAATAACCTTACCAACCAGTCAATAATACAGTCACCCCCTTTTTTAATAAATTCCACTGCAATACCATCCAAACCTGCTGCCTTGCCGGCTTTCATTTTCCGCAAAGCTTTCACTACCTCTTCTCTGTTTACCAAATCATTTTCCCTAACCCTCTCACTTTCCACACCACCTCGACCAAAACACCCTATATCTGCCACTCTATCATCAAACACATTCAACAAACCTTCAAAATACTCACTCCATCTCCTTCTCACATCACCACTACTTGTTATCACCTCCCCATTTGCGCCCTTCACTGAAGTTCCCATTTGCTCCCTTGTCTTACGCACTTTATTTACCTCCTTCCAGAACATCTTTTTATTCTCCCTAAAATTTAATGATACTCTCTCACCCCAACTCTCATGTACCCTTTTTTTTCACCTCTTTCACCTTTCTCTTGACCACCTGTCTCTTTCTTTTATACATCTCCCACTCAATCTCATTTTTTCCCTGCAAAAATCGTCCAAATGCCTCTCTCTTCTCTTTCACTAATAATCTTACTTCTTCATCCCACCACTCACTACCCTTTCTAATCAACCCACCTCCCACTCTTCTCATGCCACAAGCATCTTTTGCGCAATCCATCACTGATTCCCTAAATACATCCCATTGATCCCCCACTCCCCTTACTTCCATTGTTTTCACTTTTTTCCATTCTGTACTCAGTCTCTCCTGGTACTTCCTCACACAGGTCTCCTTCCCAAGCTCACTTACTCTCACCACCCTCTTCACCCCAACATTCACTCTTCTTTTCTGAAAACCCATACAAATCTTCACCTTAGCCTCCACAAGATAATGATCAGACATCCCTCCAGTTGCACCTCTCAGCACATTAACATCCAAAAGTCTCTCTTTCGCACGCCTGTCAATTAACACGTAATCCAATAACGCTCTCTGGCCATCTCTCTAACTTACATAAGTATACTTATGTATATCTCGCTTTTTAAACCAGGTATTCCCAATCATCAGTCCTTTTTCAGCACATAAATCTACAAGCTCTTCACCATTTCCATTTACAACACTGAACACCCCATGTATACCAATTATTCCCTCAACTGCCACATTACTCACCTTTGCATTCAAATCACCCATCACTATAACCCGGTCTCGTTTATCAAAACCACTAACACACTCATTCAGCTGCTCCCAAAACACTTGCCTCTCATGATCTTTCTTCTCATGCCTGGGTGCATATGCACCAATAATCACCCACCTCTCTCCATCAACTTTCAGTTTTACCCATATTAATCGAGAATTTACTTTCTTACATTCTATCACATACTCCCACAACTCCTGTTTCAGGAGTATTGCTATTCCTTCCCTTGCTCTTGTCCTCTCACTAACCCCTGACTTTACTCCCCAGACAGTCCCAAACCACTCTTCCCCTTTACCCTTGAGCTTCGTTTCACTCAGGTACTACCTATCTCTCCTTTTTTTACATCTTGGTTACATCCACACACATTTAGGCACCCCAGTCTGAGCCTTCGAGGAGGATGAGCACTCCCCGTGTGACTCCTTCTTCTGTTTCCCATTTTAGAAAGTTAATACAAGGAGGGGAGGATTTCTGGCCCCCCGCTCCCGTCCCCTCTAGTCGCTTTCTACGACACGCGAGGAATACGTGGGAAGTATTCTTTCACCCCTATCCCCAGGGATAACCCCAAATATATCTTTTCTGATAATCTACTCCAAGTATATACTTTCTGATAATCTACTCGAGTCATATCTTTTCTCATAATTTACCTCAATTATATCATTTCTTATAATCTACCCCAGTATATCTTTCCTGATAATCTACCCAAGTATATCTTTTCTGATATTCTACCTAAGTACATCTTCTCTGATAATCTATTCCAAGTATATTTTTTCTGATAATCTACCCCAAGTATATCTTTTCTGTTAATTTACCCAAAGTATATATTTTCTGATAATCAACCCGAAGTATAACTTCTCTGAAAATGTACCCAAGTATATCTTGTCTGCCAATCAACCCCAAGTATATTTTTTCTGATAATGTAAACCAAGTATATCTTTTCTGTTAATCTATAGCAAGTATATCTTTTCTAATATTCTACCCCAGGTATATCTTTCCTGATAAAATACCTAAGCATATCTTTTCTAATAATCTAATTCAATTATATCTTTTCTGATAATCTACCCCAACGATACCTTTTCTGTAAATCTACCCAATAATGTATTTTCTGATAATCTACAGCAAGTATATCTTTTCTAGTAATCAGCCCAAGTATATCTTCTCTGACAATCTGCCCCAGGTATATCCTTTTAGATAATCAATCTTAAGTATATCATTTCTAAAATTCTACCCTAAGTATATCTTTTCTGATAATCTACCCAAGAATATCTTTTCTGATAATGTATCCTAAGTATATCTGTTCTGATGATCTACCCAAAGTATATCTTTTCTGATAGTCTACCCAAAGTATATCTTTTCTTACAATCTACCTCAAGTACATCTTTTCTGATAATCTACCCTAAGTGTACCTAGTCTGATAATAAACTGAAAATACATCTTTCTGGTAATCTACCAAAAGTATATCTTTTCTGACAAACTGCTCAAAGTATATCTTTTCTGATAATCTACCTAAAAATATCTTTTCTGATAATCTACCTTAAGTTTATTCATTCTGATAATATATCTTTCGTAATACTAATAGTTAGTCATACAACGCGACTAGAGGGGACTGGAGCGGGGGGCCAGAAATCCTCCCCTCATTGTATTTTAACTTTCTAAAAATGGGAAACAAAAGGAGTCACGCGGGGAGTTCTCATCCTCCTCGTAGACTCAGATACGGGTGCCTAAATGTGTGTGGATGTAACCAAGATGTGAAAAAAGGAGAGATAGGTAGTATGTTTCAGGAAAGGAACCTGGATGCTTTGGCTCTGAGTGAAACGAAGCTCAAGAGTAAAGGGGAAGAGTGGTTTGGGAATGTCTTGGGAGTAAAGTCAGGGGTTAGTGAGAGGACAAGAGCAAGGGAAGGAGTAGCAATACTCCTGAAACAGGAGTTGTGGGAGTATGTGATAGAATGTAAGAAAGTAAATTCTCGATTAATATGGGTAAAACTGAAAGTTGATGGAGAGAGATGGGTGATTATTGGTGCATATGCACCTGGGCATGAGAAGAAAGATCATGAGAGGCAAGTGTTTTGGGAGCCGCTGAATGAGTGTGTTAGTGGTTTTGATGCACAAGACCGGGTTATAGTGATGGGTGATTTGAATGCAAAGGTGAGTAATGTGGCAGTTGAGGGAATAATTGGTATACATGGGGTGTTCAGTGTTGTAAATGGAAATGGTGAAGAGCTTGTAGATTTATGTGCTGAAAAAGGACTGGTGATTGGGAATACTTGGTTTAAAAAGCGAGATATACATAAGTATATGTATGTAAGTAGGAGAGATGGCCAGAGAGCATTATTGGATTATGTGTTAATTGACAGGCGCACGAAAGAGAGACTTTTGGATGTTAATGTGCTGAGAGGTGCAACTAGAGGGATGTCTGATCATTATCTTGTGGAAGCTAAGGTGAAGATTTGTATGGGTTTTCAGAAAAGAAGAGTGAATGTTGGGGTGAAGAGGGTGGTGAGAGTAAGTGAGCTTGGGAAGGAGACTTGTGTGAGGAAGTACTAGGAGAGACTGAGTACATAATGGAAAAAGGTGAGAACAATGGAAGTAAGGGGAGTGGGGGAGGAATGGCATGTATTTAGGGAATCAGTGATGGAGTGCGCTAAAGATGCTTGTGGCATGAGAAGCGTGGGAGGTGGGTTGATTAGAAAGGGTAGTGAGTGGTGGGATGAAGAAGTAAGATTATTAGTGAAAGAGAAGAGAGGCATTTGGACGATTTTTGCAGAGAAAAAATGCAATTGAGTGGGAGATGTATAAAAGAAAGAGACTGGAGGTCAAGAGAAAGATGCAAGAGGTGAAAAAGAGGGCAAATGAGAGTTGGGGTGAGAGAGTATCATTAAATTTTAGGGAGAATAAAAAGATGTTCTGGAAGGAGGTAAATAAAGTGCGTAAGACAAGGGAGCAAATGGGAACTTCAGTGAAGGGCACTAATGAGGAGGTGATAACAAGTAGTGGTGATGTGAGAAGGAGATGAAGTGAGTACTTTGAAGGTTTGTTGAATGTGTTCGATGATAGAGTGGCAGATATAGGGTGTTTTGGTCGAGGTGATGTGCAAAGTGAGAGGGTTAGGAAAAATGATTTGGTAAACAGAGAAGAGGTAGTAAAAGCTTTGTGGTAGATGAAAGCCGGCAAGGCAGCAGGTTTGGATGGTATTGCAGTGGAATCTATTAAAAAAGGGGGTGACTGTATTGTTGACTGGTTGGTAAGGTTATTTAATGTATGTATGACTCATGGTGAGGTGCCTGAGGATTGGCAGAATGCGTGCATAGTGCCATTGTACAAAGGCAAAGGGGATAAGAGTGAGTGCTCAAATTACAGAGGTATAAGTTTGTTGAGTATTCCTGGTAAATTATATGGGAGGGTATTGATTGAGAGGGTGAAGGCATGTACAGAGCATCAGATTGGGGAAGAGCAGTGTGGTTTCAGAAGTGGTAGAGGATGTGTGGATCAGGTGTTTGCTTTGAAGAATGTATGTGAGAAATACTTAGAAAAGCAAATGGATTTGTATGTAGCATTTATGGATCTGGAGAAGGCATATGATAGAGTTGATAGAGATGCTCTGTGGAAGGTATTAAGAATATATGGTGTGGGAGGCAAGTTGTTAGAAGCAGTGAAAAGTTTTTATCGAGGATGTAAGGCATGTGTAAGTGTAGGAAGAGAGGAAAGTGATTGGTTTTCAGTGAATGTAGGTTTGCGGCAGGGGTGTGTGATGTCTCCATGGTTGTTTAACTTGTTTATGGATGAGGTTGTTAGGGAGGTGAATGCAAAAGTTTTGGAAAGAGGGGCCAGTATGAAGTCTGTTGTGGATGAGAGAGCTTGGGAAGTGAGTCATTTGTTGTTCGCTGATTATAAAGCGCTGGTGGCTGATTCATGTGAGAAACTGCAGAAGCTGGTGACTGAGTTTGGTAAAGTGTGTGAAAGAAGGAAGTTAAGAGTAAATGTGAATAAGAGCAAGGTTATTAGGTACAGTAGGGTTGAGGGTCAAGTCAATTGGGAGGTAAGTTTGTATGGAGAGAAACTGGAGGAAGTAAAGTGTTTTAGATATCTGGGAGTGGATCTGGCAGCGGATGGAACCATGGAAGCGGAAGTGAATCATAGGGTGGGGGAGGGGGCGAAAATCCTGGGGGCCTTGAAGAATGTGTGGAAGTCGAGAACATTATCTCGGAAAGCAAAAATGGGTATGTTTGAAGGAATAGTGGTTCCAACAATGTTGTATGGTTGCGAGGCGTTGGGTATTGATAGAGTTGTGTGCAGGAGGATGGATGTGCTGGAAATGAGATGTTTGAGGACAATATGTGGTGGGAGGTGGTTTGATCGAGTAAGTAATGTAAGGGTAAGAGAGATGTGTGGAAATAAAAAGAGCATGGTTGAGAGAGAAGAGGGCGTTTTGAAATGGTTTGGGCACATTGAGAGAATGAGTGAGGAAAGATTGACCAAGAGGATATATGTGTCGGAGGTGGAGGGAACGAGGAGAAGTGGGAGACCAAATTGGAGGTGGAAAGATGGAGTGAAAAAGATTTTGAGTGATCGGGGCCTGAACCTGAAGGAGGGTGAAAGGAGGGCAAGGAATAGAGTGAATTGGATCGATGTGGTATACTGGTGTTGACGTGCTGTCAGTGGAGTGAATCAGGGCATGTGAAGTGTCTGGGGTAAACCATGGAAAGTTGTGTGGGGCCTGGATGTGGAAAGAGAGCTGTGGTTTCGGGGATTATTGCATGACAGCTAGAGACTGAGTGTGAACAAATGGGGCCTTTGTTGTCTTTTCCTAGCACTACCTCGCACACATGAAGGGGGAGGGGGATGGTATTCCATGTGTGGGGAGGTGGCGATGGAATGAATAAAGGCAGACAGTGTGAATTGTGTGCATCGGTATATATGTATGTGTCTGTGTGTGTATATATATGTGTACATTGAGATGTATAGGTATATATATTTGCGTGTGTGGACGTGTATGTATATACATGTGTATGGGGGTGGGTTGGGCCATTTCTTTTGTCTGTTTCCTTGCGCTACCTCGCAAACGTGGGAGACAGCGACAAAGCAAAATAGATAAATAAATAATAGTTAATCTACCTCAAGTATATCTTTTCTATCCCAAAAATGTAGTTTCTGATAATCTACACCAAGTATATCTTCTCTGATAATCTACATCAAGTATATCTTTTCTGTTAATCTACCCATGTATATATTTTCTGATAATCTTCTCCAAGTATATCTTTTCTGTTAATCTACCCCAAGTATATATCATCTGATAATCTAACCCAAAAATGTAATTTCTGATAATAAACCCAAGTATATCTTTTCTGATAATCTATCCTAAGATTATCTTCTCTGATAATCTACCCCTATTACATCATTTCTTAATTTTTCCCCAAGTATATCATTTCTGATAATCTAACCCAAGTATATCTTTTCAGATAATCTACCTAAGTTCATCTTCTATGATGATTTATTCATATAAAATTTTTCCTGATAATCTACCCTAACTGTAGCTTTTCTGATAATCTGCCCAAAGTACATCTTTTCTGATAATCTAGCCCAATTATATCTTATCTCTTAATCTACACCAAGTATATATTATCTGATAATCTACCCCAAGTATATCGTTTTTGATAATGTACCTAAGTATATCTTTTCTGACAAACTACTTCAAGCATATCTTTTCTCATGATTTACCCCAAGTATTTCTTTTCTAATAATCTACCGCAAGTATTTTTTTTTTCTTATTTTTGCTTTGTCGCTGTCTCCCGCGTTTGCGAGGTAGCGCATGGAAACAGACGAAAGAAATGGCCCAACCCACCCCAATACATATGTATATACATACGTCCACACACGCAAATATACATACCTACACAGCTTTCCATGGTTTACCCCAGATGCTTCACATGCCCTGATTCAATCCACTGACAGCACGTCAACCCCAGTATACCACATCGATCCAATTCACTCTATTCCTTGCCCTCCTTTCACCCTCCTGCATGTTCAGGCCCCGATCACACAAAATCTTTTTCACTCCATCTTTCCACCTCCAATTTGGTCTCCCACTTCTCCTCGTTCCCTCCACCTCCGACACATATATCGTCTTGGTCAATCTTTCCTCACTCATTCTCTCCATGTGCCCAAACCATTTCAAAACACCCTCTTCTGCTCTTTCAACCACGCTCTTTTTATTTCCACACATCTCTCTTACCCTTACGTTACTTACTCGATCAAACCACCTCACACCACACACTTTCCTCAAACATCTCATTTCCAGCACATCCATCCTCCTGCGCACAACTCTATCCATAGCCCACGCCTCGCAAGCATACAACATTGTTGGAACCACTATTCCTTCAAAAATACCCATTTTTGCTTTCCGAGATAATGTTCTCGACTTCCACACATTCTTCAAGGCTCCCAGGATTTTCGCCCCCTCCCCCACCCTATGATCCATTTCCGCTTCCATGGTTCCATCCGCTGCCAGATCCACTCCCAGATATCTAAAACACTTTACTTCCTCCAGTTTTTCTCCATTCAAACTTACCTCCCAATTGACTTGACACTCAACCCTACTGTACCTAATTACCTTGCTCTTATTCACATTTACTCTTAACTTTCTTCTTTCACACACTTTACCAAACTCAGTCACCAGCTTCTGCAGTTTCTCACATGAATCAGCCACCAGCGCTGTATCATCAGCGAACAACAACTGACTCACTTCCCAAGCTCTCTCATCCACAACAGACTTCATACTTGCCCCTCTTTCCAAAACTCTTGCATTCACCTCCCTAACAACCACATCCATAAACAAATTAAACAACCATGGAGACATCACACACCCCTGCCGCAAACCTACATTCACTGAGAACCAATCACTTTCCTCTCTTCCTGCACGTACACATGCCTTACATCCTCGATAAAAACTTTTCAATGCTTCTAACAACTTGCCTCCCACACCATATATTCTTAATACATTCCACAGAGCATCTCTATCAACTCTATCATATGCCTTCTCCAGATCCATAAATGCTACATACAAATCCATTTGCTTTTCTAAGTATTTCTCACATACATTCTTCAAAGCAAACACCTGATCCACACATCCTCTACCACTTCTGAAACCACACTGCTCTTCCCCAATCTGATGCTCTGTACATGCCTTCACCCTCTCAATCAATACCCTCCCATATAATTTCCCAGGAATACTCAACAAACTTATACCTCTGTAATATGAGCACTCACTCTTATCCCCTTTGCCTTTGCACAATGGCACTATGCATGCATTCTGCCAATCCTCAGGCACCTCATCATGAGTCATACATACATTAAATAACCTTACCAACCAGTCAATAATACAGTCACCCCCTTTTTTAATAAATTCCACTGCAATACCATCCAAACCTGCTGCCTTGCCGGTTTTCATCTTCCACAAAGCTTTTACTACCTCTTCTCTGTTTACCAAATCATTTTCCCTAACCCTCTCACTTTCCACACCACCTCGACCAAAACACTCTATATCTGCCACTCTATCATCAAACACATTCAACAAACCTTCAAAATACTCACTCCATCTCCTTCTCACATCACCACTACTTGTTATCACCTCCCCATTTGCGCCCTTCACTGAAGTTCCCATTTGCTCCCTTGTCTTACGCACCTTATTTACCTCCTTCCAGAACATCTTTTTATTCTCCCTAAAATTTAATGATACTCTCTCAACCCAACTCTCATTTGCCCTCTTTTTCACCTCTTGCACCTTCCTCTTGACCTCCGGTCTCTTTCTTTTATACATCTCCCAATCAATTGCATTTTTTCCCTGCAAAAATCGTCCCAATGCCTCTCTCTTCTCTTTCACTAATAATCTTACTTCTTCATCCCACCACTCACTACCCTTTCTAATCAACCCACCTCCCACTCTTCTCATGCCACAAGCATCTTTTGCGCAATCCATCACTGATTCCCTAAATACATCCCATTCCTCCCCCACTCCCCTTCCTTCCATTGTTCTCACCTTTTTCCATTCTGTACTCAGTCTCTCCTGGTACTTCCTTACACAAGTCTCCTTCCCAAGCTCACTTACTCTCACCACCCTCTTCACCCCAACATTCACTCTTCTTTTCTGAAAACCCATACAAATCTTCACCTTAGCTTCCACAAGATAATGATCAGACATCCCTCCAGTTGCACCTCTCAGCACATTAACATCCAAAAGTCTCTCTTTCGCACGCCTGTCAATTAACACGTAATCCAATAACGCTCTCTGGCCATCTCTCCTACTTACATACGTATACTTATGTATATCTCACTTTTTAAACCAGGTATTCCCAATCACCAGTCCTTTTTCAGCACATAAATCTACAAGCTCTTCACCATTTCCATTTACAACACTGAACACACCATGTATACCAATTATTCCCTCAACTGCCACATTACTCACCTTTGCATTCAAATCACCCATCACTATAACCCGGTTTCGTGTATCAAAACCACTAACACACTCATTCAGCTGCTCCCAAAACACTTGCCTCTCATGATCTTTCTTCTCATGCCCAGGTGCATATGCACCAATAATCACCCATCTCTCTCCATCAACTTTCAGTTTTACCCATATTAATCGAGAATTTACTTTCTTACATTCTATCACATACTCCCACAACTCCTTTTTCAGGAGTACTGCTACTGCTTCCCTTGCTCTTGTCCTCTCACTAACCCCTGACTTTACTCCGAAGACATTCCCAAACCACTCTTCCCCTTTACCCTTGAGCTTTGTTTCACTCAGAGCCAAAACATCCAGGTTCTTTTCCTCAAACATACTACCTATCTCTCCTTTTTTCACATCTTGGTTACATCCACACACATTTAGACACCCCCAGTCTGAGCCTTCGAGGAGGATGAGCACTCCCCGCGTGACTCCTTCTTCTGTTTCCCATTTTAGAAAGTTAAAAGATACAAGGAGGGGAGGATTTCTGGCCCCCCGCACCCGTCCCCTCTAGTCGCCTTCTACAACACACGAGGAATGCGTGGGAAGTATTCTTTCACCCCTATCCCCAGTGATAATATACATATATATACATATATATATATATATATATATATATATATATATATATATATATATATATATATATATATATATACATATACACCTACACACGCATATATACACACACACACACATACACATATATATATACATATGAAAAAAGTAAGAAATAATTTAGAAAACTGAAACTTCTAGCTTGAAATGAAATGAGAAAATGAATGTCACATAATGGTTCAACCTCTGGCTATGGAAAAGGGAAATGTATAATTTATTTACACAAACGTCAATAGTAGTTCTCATCAATTTAACCACTGTATCAATAAGCTTCAATGTCTAAGCTACATTTTCCAATTTCACTATTTTCTTGTCAAAGCACCATGTATGAAAACTATCACTCCAGTAACACAACTATAAACATTTACTTCCCCTTTAAAAAAGTTCTGGGGAAGTCTGTCTCGATACTCTGCGGGACACTCTACCACCTGGCAAGGTTTGTGTTGCAATGGTTCTTGATTCACAAACGTAGTAGCATCACTGGTGGGCGGAAGAACATTCTTGTAACCACAGCAAGGATCACAGTCCGTGCAACTCCATTATGATACCGCAAGTATATCATCTCTAATATTCAACCTCAAGTATATATTTTTTGATTGTCTACCCCAAGTATATCTTTTCTGATAGTGTATCCCAAGAACATAATTTCTGATAATGTACTCAAAGCATATCTTCTGATAATCTACTTCAATTATACCTTTCCTTATAATCTACCCCAAGTATATGTTTTCTGATAATCTACCCAAGTAAATCTTTTCAAATGATCTACTCTAAGTATATCTTTTCTGATAATATACCCTAAGTACATCTTTCTAATAATCTACCCCAAGTATATCTTTTCTGTTGATCTACCCAAAGTATATATTTTCTGATAATCTACCCTAACTCTACCATTTCTGATAATGTATCCAAGTATATCTTTTTTTTGAAAAACTACCACAAGTATATCTTTTCTGATAATTTACTCCAAGTACATCTTTTCTGATAATCTATACCAAGTATATCTTTTCTAATATTCTATCCCAAACATATCTTTTCTAAGAATCTACTCCAAGGATATCTTTTCTGATAACCTACCCCAAGTATATCTTTTCTTTTTATCTACAGAAAGTATATATTTTCTGATAATCTACCAAACTATACCTTTTCTGATAATGTATCCAAGTATATCTTTTCTGACAAACTACCCAAAGTATATCTTTTCTGATAATCTACCTCAACTACATATTTTCTGAAAATCTATACCAAGTATATCTTTCAAATATTCAATCCCGAGTATATCTTTTCTGATAATCTACACCAAGTATATCGTTTCTGTCAATATATCTCAAGTGCATATTTTCTGATAATCTACCTCAAGTATATTTTTTGCTTATGTACCCAAGTACATCTTTTCTAACAATCTACCCTAAGTATATCTTTTCTGATAATCTACCCCAACTATCTCTTTTCTGATAATCTATGTAAGTATATCTTTCAAATGATCTGCTCTAAGTGTATGTTTTCTGATAGTATACCCTAAGTATATCTTTCTAATAATCTACCCCAAGTATGTCTCTTCTTTTAATCTACCCAAAGTATATGTTTTCTTATAATCTACCCCAACTATATCATTTCTGATAATGTGTCCAAGTACATCTTTTCTGAAAAACTACAAGTATGATTTTTCTGATAATCTACTCCAAGTACATCTTTCCTGATAATCTATACTAAGTATATCTTCTCTAATATTCTACCCCAAGTATATCATGTCTGATAATCTACCCAAAGTATATCTTTTCTTTTAATCTACCCAAAGTATATATTTTCTGATAATCTACCCAACTATACCTTTTCTGATAATGTATCCAAGAATATCTTTTCTGACAAACTACCCCAAGTATATCTTTTCTGATAATCTACCCTAACTACATATTTTCTGATAATCTATACCAAGTGTGTCATTTCAAATATTCTATCCTGAGTATATCTTTTTTGATAATCTACACCAAGTATATCTTTTCTAATAAACTGTCCCAAGTTTATCATTTCTGATAATCTAACCCAATTATATCTTTTATGATAATCTACCTCAAGTATATACTTTCTTATAATCTACTACAAGTATGTCTTTTCTGATAATCTACCCAAAGTATATCTTTTCTGATAAACTACCCAAGCATATCTTTTTTGATAATCTATCCCAATTATATCTTTTCCCTATAATCTAACTCAAGTATATATTTTCTGTTAATCTATCCAATTACATATTTTTTGACAATGTACAGCAAGTATATCTTTTCTAATAATAAACCCAAGTATATCTTTTCTGACAATCTGCCCAGGTATATCTGCTCTGATAGTCTACCCCAAGTATATCATTTTAAATTTCTTTTCTTTTCTTTCTTTTAAACTATTCGCCATTTCCCGCGTTAGCGAGGTAGCGTTAGGAACAGAGGACTGGGCCTTTTTTGGAATATCCTCGCCTGGCCCCCTCTGTTCCTTCTTTTGGAAAATTAAAAAAAAAAAAAATTCTACCCCAAGTATATCTTTTCTGAAAATCTACCCAAGAATATATTTTCTGATGTATCCCATGCATATCTTATAATAATCGACCCAAAATTATATCTTTTTTGATAATCTACCCAAAGTATATCTTTTCTGATAATGTATCCCAAATATATCTCTTCTGATAATTTACCTCAAGTATATTTTTCTGATAATCTACTCTAAGTATATCTTCTCTGATAATCTACCCTAAGTATATCCTGAAAATATGCACTATGTATATCTTTATTGCTAATCTAATCCAAGTATATCTTTCCTGTTAATCTACCCCAAGAATGCCTTTTCTGACAATCTACCTGAGAATATCTTTTCAGATAATCTACCCAAATATATCTTTTGTGATAATCTACTCCAAGTACATCTTTTCTGAAAATCTACCCCAGTATATTTTCTCTTATAATATGCCCAAAGTATATCTTTTCTGTTAATCTACCCCAAGTGTATATTTTCTCATAATCTACCATAAGTATATCTTTTCTGATAATGTACCCAGATACATCATTTCTGACAATCTACCCCAAGTATATATTTTCTGATAATCAACCGAAGTATATATTTTCTGATAATCTGCCTCAAGTATATCTTCTCTGATAATCTACCACAAGTATATCTTTTTTGGTAATATACCCAATCATATCTTTTCAGATAATCTATCCCAAGGATATCTTTCCTGTTAATCTACCCCAAGTATATAATTTCTGTTAATCTACTTAAGTATATTTTTCTGATAATCTATCCCAAGTATATCTTTGCTGATAACCTTCCCCAAGTAAATCTTTTCTGATAATTTACCCTAAAATAAAATTTTCTGATAATCTGCCCTTAATATATCTTTTATTATAATCTACCCCAAGTATCTCTTTTCTCTTAATCTACCCAAAGTATATCTTTTCTGATAATCTATTCAAGTATATCTTTTCTGATAATCTATCCTAAGTATATCTTTTCTGATAGTCTATCCCAAGTATATATTCTATGATAATCTACTCCAAGTATATCTTTTCTGATGATCTATCCCAAGTATATAATTTCTGATAATCTATTTCAGGCATAACGTTTCTGATAATCTACCTCAATTATATCATTTCTTATACCCAAATATATTTTTTCTTATAGTCTACCCCAAGTATATCTTTCCTGTTAATCTACCAAGTATATATTTTCATGTTAATCTACCAAGTATATATTTACCCAAATATATTTTTTCTTATAGTATACCCCAAGTATATCTTTCCTGTTAATCTACCAAGTATATATTTTCAGATAATCTTTCCCAAGTATATCTTCTCTGATAATGTAACCAAGTATATCTTTTCTGACAATTTACCCCAAGTCTATCTTTTCTGATAATCTACCCGAACTATATCTTTTCTGATAATATATCCTAAGTATACCTATTCTGATAATCTACCCCAAATATATCTTTTCTAATGATCTACTCTAAGTATATCTTTTCTGATAATCAACCCTAAGTATATCTTTTCTAATATTCTACCCAAGTATATCTTTTCTGTTAATCTACCCAACAATTTCTTTTCTGATAATCTACCCAAATATATCTTTTCAAATGATCTACACTAAGTATATCTTTTCTGGTAATATGCCCTAAATATATTTTTTCTAATAATCTACCGAGAGTATATCTTTTCTGTTAATCTTCCCAAAGTAAACATTTTCTGATAATCTACCCCAAGTATACCTTTTCTGATCACATACCCAAATAAATCTTTTTTGACAATCTACGCCAAGTATATTTATTTCTGATAATCTAACCCAAATACATTTTTTTCTGATAATCTATACCAGGTATATATTTTCTAATAATCTACCTCAAGTTTATCATTTCTGATAATCTATACCAACCATATCTTTTCTGATAATCTACCTCAAGTATATATTTTCTTATAATCTACTCCAAGTGTATCTTCTCTGATAATCTATCCAATATATATCTTTCCTGATAAACTACCTACGCATATCTTTTCTAATAATTTATCCCAATTATATCTTTTCTGATGATCTACTCAAGTACATCTTTTTGTTAATCTACCCAATTATATATTTTCTGATAATCTAGAGTAAGTATATCTTTTCTATAATAAACCCAAGTATACCTTTTCTGATCACGCACCCAAGTAAATCTTTTCTGACAATCTACCCCAAGTATATCTATTCTGATAATATAACCCAAGTATATCTTTTCTAAAATTCTGCCACAAGTATATCTTTTCTGATAATCTACCCAAGCATATCTTTTCTGATAATGTATCCCAAATATTTCTTTTCTTATGATCTACCCAAAGTATATATCTTTTTTAAAATCTACCCAAAGTATATCTTTTCTGACAATCTACCCCAAGTATATCTATTCTGATAATCTAACCCAAGTATATCTTTTCTAAGATTCTGCCACAAGTATATCTTTTCTGATAATCTACCCAAGCATATCTTTTCTGATAATGTATCCCAAATATTTCTTTTCTTATGATCTACCCAAAGTAAATATCTTTTTAAAATCTACCCAAAGTATATCTTTTCTGACAATCTATCCCAAATATATCTTTTCTAGTAATGTACTCTAAGTATATCTTCTCTAATAATCTACCATAAGTATACCTAATCTGATAATATACGCAAGGTAAATCTTTTCTGAAAATCTACCTGAATTATATCTTTTCTGATAACCTCCACAAAGTATATATTTTCTGATAATCTACCAAAAGTATATCTTTTTTGACAATCTAACGCCAGTTAATCTATCCTGAAAATCTACCTCAGATATATATTTCCTAATAATCTACCCCAACTATATCTTTTATGATAATCTATCCCAAAAATGTAATTACTGATAATCTAAACAAATTATATCTTTCCTACCCCAAATACATCTTGTCTGATATTCTACCCCTAGTATATCAATTCTAAAATTTTCCTCACGTATATCTTCTCTGTGTACGTGTAGGAAGAGAGGAAAGTGATTGGTTCTCAGTGAATGTTGGTTTGCGGCAGGGGTGTGTGATGTCTCCATGGTTGTTTAATTTGTTTATGGATGGGGTTGTTAGGGAGGTGAATGCAAGAGTTTTGGAAAGAGGGGCAAGTATGAAGTCTGTTGGGGATGAGAGAGCTTGGGAAGTGAGTCAGTTGTTGTTCGCTGATGATACAGCGCTGGTGGCTGATTCATGTGAGAAACTGCAGAAGCTGGTGACTGAGTTTGGTAAAGTGTGTGAAAGAAGAAAGTTAAGAGTAAATGTGAATAAGAGCAAGGTTATTAGGTACAGTAGGGTTGAGAGTCAATTCAATTGGGAGGTGAGTTTGAATGGAGAAAAACTGGAGGAAGTGAAGTGTTTTAGATATCTGGGAGTGGATCTGGCAGCGGATGGAACCATGGAAGCGGAAGTGGATCATAGGGTGGGGGAGGGGGCGAAAATTCTGGGAGCCTTGAAGAATGTGTGGAAGTCGAGAACATTATCTCGGAAAGCAAAAATGGGTATGTTTGAAGGAATAGTGGTTCCAACAATGTTGTATGGTTGCGAGGCGTGGACTATGGATAGAGTTGTGCGCAGGAGGATGGATGTGCTGGAAATGAGATGTTTGAGGACAATGTGTGGTGTGAGGTGGTTTGATCGAGTAAGTAATGTAAGGGTAAGAGAGGTGTGTAGAAATAAAAAGAGCGTGGTTGAGAGAGCAGAAGAGGGTGTTTTGAAATGGTTTGGTCACATGGAGAGAATGAGTGAGGAAAGATTGACCAAGAGGATATATGTGTCGGAGGTGGAGGGAACGAGAAGAGGGAGACCAAATTGGAGGTGGAAAGATGGAGTGAAAAAGATTTTGTGTGATCGGGGCCTGAACATGCAGGAGGGTGAAAGGAGGGCAAAGAATAGAGTGAATTGGATCGATGTGGTATACCGGGGTTGACGTGCTGTCAGTGGATTGAATCAAGGCATGTGTATGGGGGTGGGGTGGGCCATTTCTTTCGTCTGTTTCCTTGCGCTACCTCGCAAACGCGGGAGACAGCGACAAAGCAAAAAGAAAAAAAAAAAAAATCTCTGATAATCTACCCCAAGTATACCTTTTCTAATAATGTACAAAAGTTTATCTTCCCTGATGATTTATTCATATTATGTTTTTGTTGATAATCTACCCCAAAAATGTCTTTTCTGATAATTTACACTAAATATATCTCTTCTGATAATCTACCCAAAGTGCATCTTTTCTGATAATCTACCCCAAGTATATCTTTTCTGTTAATCTACCCCAAGTATATATTTTCTGATAATCTACCCTAATTATATCTTTTTAGATAATATACCTGAGTATATCTTTTCTGACAACCTACCACAAGTATAACTTTTCTCATTATCTACCCCTAGTACATGCTTTCAGATGATCTGCCCCAAGTATATCTTTGCTAATGTTCAACCCCAAGTATATATTTTCCGATTATCTACCCCAGTATATCTTTTCTAATAATCTATCCCATGTATGTAATTTCTGACAATCTACTCCAAGCATTTCTTTCCTGATAATCACCTCAATTATATCTTTTCCTATTATCAACCCCAAGTATATTTTTTCTGATGGTTTACCCTAAGTATATCATTTCTCATATTCTACCCAAGTATACTTCTCTGATAGTGTATCCCAACTACATATTTTCTGATAATCTAAACTAAGTACATCTTTTCTGTTAATCTACCTCAAGCACATATTTTCTGATAATCTACCCCAAGTATATCTCTTCTGATAATGTACCTAAGTATATCTTTTCTAACAATCTACCCGAAGTTTATCGTTTCTGATAATCTTCCCCAAGTATATCTTTTCAAATGATCTACTCTAAGTATATCTTTTCTGATAATATACCCTAACTAAATCTTTTCTAATAATCTGCCCCAAGTATATCTTTTCTGTTAATCTACCCAAGGTATATATTTTCTCATTATCTACCCCAACTAAACCTTTTCTGATAATGTATCCAAGCATATCTTCTCTGACAATCTACCCCAAGTATATCTTTTACGATAATCTACCCAAGTACATCTTTCTGATAATCTACATCGAGTATATCTTTCCTAATATTCTACCCCAAGTATATCTTTTTTAATAATCTGCCCCAAGTTTATCACTTCTGATAAACTAACCAAACTATATCTTTTCTGATAATCTAATCCAATTATATCATTTTTGATAATGTACCTCAAGTAAAGCCTTACTTATAATCTACTAGGAGTATAGGTTTTCTGATAATCTACCAAAAGTATATATTTTTTGATAAACTCTCCAAGTATATCTTTTCTAGCAATCTATCCCAATTATATCTTTACCCTATAATCTACCCAAAGTATATCTTGTCTGTTGATTTACCAATTTATATATTTTCTGATAATCTAAAGCAAGTGAATCTTTTCTATTAACAAACACAACTATATCTTTTCTGACAAGCTGCCTCAGGTATATCTTTTCTAATAATCTACCCCAAGTATATAATTTCCAAATTTCTACCTCAAGTATATCTTTTCTAATAATCTATGCAAGAATATCTTTTCTCATAATGTATTCCTAGAATATCTTTTATGATAATCTGCCCAAAAGTATATCTTTGTTGATAATCTACCCCAACTATATCTTTTATGATAATCTGTCCCAAGTATGTCTTTTCTGATAATCTACCCTAAGTATATCTTTTCTGATAACCTACTCTAAGTATATCTTCTCTGATAATCTACCTTGATTATACCTAATCTGATAATATACTCTGAGTACATCTTTTCTGAAAATCCATCTGAAGTATATATTTCTGATAATCTGCACAAAGTATATCTCTTCTGATGATCTACAAAAAGTATATCTTTTCTGATAATCTAACTCAATTTTATCTATTCTGATAATCTACCAAAGATAAAATATTTCCTAATAATCTAACCAAGGTATATCTTTCCTAATAATATATATGTATATATATATAGTTTTTTTTTTTTTGCTTTGTCGCTGTCTCCCGCTTCTGCGAGGTAGCGCAAGGAAACAGACGAAAGAAATGGCCCAACCCACCCCCATACACAAATATATACATACGTCCACACACGCAAATATATATACCTACACAGCTTTCCATGATTTACCCCAGACGCTTCACATGCCCTGATTCAATCCACTGACAGCACGTCAACCCCGGTATACCACATTGATCCAATTCACTCTATTCCTTGCCCCCCTTTCACCCTCCTGCATGTTCAGGCCCCGATCACACAAAATCTTTTTAACTCCAACTTTTCACCTCCAATTTGATCTCCCACTTCTCCTCGTTCCCTCCACCTCCGACACATATATCCTCTTGGTCAATCTTTCCTCACTCATTCTCTCCATGTGCCCAAACCATTTCAAAACACCCTCTTCTGCTCTCTCAACCACGCTCTTTTTATTTCCACACATCTCTCTTACCCTGACGTTACTTACTCGATCAAACCACCTCACACCACACATTGTCCTCAAACATCTCATTTCCAGCACATCCATCCTCCTGCGCACAACTCTATCCATAGCCCACGCCTCGCAACCATACAACATTGTTGGAACCACTATTCCTTCAAACATACCCATTTTTCTTTCCGAGATAATGTTCTCGACTTCCACACATTCTTCAAGGCTCCCAGAATTTTTGCCCCCTCCCCCACCCTATGATCCACTTCCGCTTCCCTGGTTCCATCCACTGCCAGATCCACTCCCAGATATCTAAAACACTTTACTTCCTCCAGTTTTTCTCCATTCAAAGTTACCTCCCAATTGACTTGACCCTCAACCCTACTGTACCTAATAACCTTGCTCTTATTCACATTTACTCTTAACTTTCTTCTTTCACACACTTTACCAAACTCAGTCACCAGCTTCTGCAGTTTCTCACATGAATCAGCCACCGGCACTGTATCATCAGCGAACAACTGACTCACTTCCCAAGCTCTCTCATCCCCGACAGACTTCATGATTGCCACTCTTTCCAAAACTCTTGCATTCACCTCCCTAACAACCCCATCCATAAACAAATTAAACAACCATGGAGACATCACACACCCCCTGCCGCAAACCTACATTCACTGAGAACCAATCACTTTCCTCTCTTCCTACACGTACAAATGCCTTACATCCTCGATAAAAACTTTTCACTGCTTCTAACAACTTGCCTCCCACACCATATATTCTTAATACCTTCCACAGAGCATCTCTATCAACTCTATCATATGCCTTCTCCAGATCCATAAATGCTATATACAAATCCATTTGCTTTTCTAAGTATTTCTCACATACATTCTTCAAAGCAAACACCTGATCCTCACATCCTCTACCACTTCTGAAACCACACTGCTCTTCCCCAATCTGATGCTCTGTACATGCCTTCACCCTCTCAATCAATACCCTCCCATATAATTTACCAGGAATACTCAACAAACTTATACCTCTGTAATTTGAGCACTCACTCTTATCCCCTTTGCCTTTGTACAATGGCACTATGCACGCATTCCGCCAATCCTCAGGCACCTCACCATGAGTCACACATACATCAAATAACCTTGCCAACCAGTCAATGATACAGTCACCCCATTTTTTAATAAATTCCACTGCAATACCATCCAAACCTGCTGCCTTGCCGGCTTTCATCTTCCGCAAATCTTTTACTACCTCTTCTCTGTTTACCAAATCATTTTCCCTAACCCTCTCACTTTCCACACCACCTCGACCAAAACACCATATATCTACCACTCTATCATCAAACACATTCAACAAACCTTCAAAATACTCACTCCATCTCCTTCTCACATCACCACTACTTGTTATCACCTCCCCATTTGCGCCCTTCACTGAAGTTCCCATTTGCTCCCTTGTCTTACGCAATTTATTTACCTCCTTCCAGAACATCTTTTTATTCTCCCTAAAATTTAATGATACTCTCTCACCCCAACTCTCATTTGCCCTCTTTTATACCTCTTGCACCTTTCTCTTGACCTCCTGTCTCTTTCTTTTATACATCTCCCACTCAATTGCATTTTTTCCCTGCAAAAATCGTCCAAATGCCTCTCTCTTCTCTTTCACTAATAATCTTACTTCTTCATCCCACCACTCATTACCCTTTCTAATCAAACCACCTCCCACTCTTCTCATGCCACAAGCATCTTTTGCGCAATCCATCACTGATTCCCTAAATACATCCCATTCCTCCCCCACTCCCCTTACTTCCATATATATATATATATATATATATATATATATATATATATATATATATATATATATATATATATATATATATATATATATATATATATATATATATATATATATATATTTTTTTTTTTTTTTTTTTTTTTGCTTTGTCGCTGTCTCCCGCGTTTGCGAGGTAGCGAAAGGAAACAGACGAAAGAATTTGCCCAACCCACCCCCATACACATGTATATACATACGTCCACACGCAAATATATATAACTACACAGCTTTCCATGATTTACCCCAGACGCTTCACATGCCCTGATTCAATCCACTGACAGCACGTCAACCACGGTATACCACATCGATCCAATTCACTCTATTCCTTGCCCTCCTTTCACCCTCCTGCATGTTCAGGCCCCGATCACACAAAATCTTTTTCACTCCATCTTTCCACCTCCGATTTGGTCTCCCACTTCTCCTCGTTCCCTCCACCTCCGACACATATATCCTCTTGGTCAATCTTTCCTCACTCATTCTCTCCTTGTGCCCAAACCATTTCAAAACACCCTCTTCTGCTCTCTGAACCACTCTCTTTTTATTTCCACACATCTCTCTTACCCTTACGTTACTTACTCGATCAAACCACCTCACACCACACATTGTCCTCAAACATCTCATTTCCAGCACATCCATCCTCCTGCGCACAATTCTATCCATAGCCCACGCCTCGCAACCATACAACATTGTTGGAACCACTATTCCTTCAAACATACCCATTTTTGCTTTCCGAGATAATGTTCTCGACTTCCACACATTCTTCAATGCTCACAGAATTTTCGCCCCCTCCCCCACCCTATGATCCACTTCCGCTTCTGTGGTTCCATCCGCTGCCAGATCCACTCCCAGATATCTAAAACACTTCACTTCCTCCAGTTTTTCTCCATTCAAACTTACCTCCCAATTGACTTGACCCTGAACCCTACTGTACCTAATTACCTTGCTCTTATTCACATTTACTCTTAACTTTCTTCTTTCACACACTTTACCAAACTCAGTCACCAGCTTCTGCAGTTTCTCACATGAATCAGCCAACAGCGCTGTATCATCAGCGAACAACAACTGACTCACTTCCCTAGCTCTCTCATCCCCAACAGACTTCACTCTTGCCCCTCTTTCCAAAACTCTTGCATTCACCTCCCTAACAACCACATCCATAAACAAATTAAACAACCATGGAGACATCACACACCCCTGCCGCAAACCGACATTCACTGAGAACCAATCACTTTCCTCTCTTCCTACACGTACACATGCCTTACATCCTCGATAAAAACTTTTCACTGCTTCTAACAACTTGCCTCCCACACCATATATTCTTAATACCTTCCACAGAGCATCTCTATCAACTCTATCATATGCCTTCTCCAGATCCATAAATGCTACATACAAATCCATTTGCTTTTCTAAGTATTTCTCACATACATTCTTCAAAGCAAACACCTGATCCACACATCCTCTACCACTTCTGAAACCACACTGCTCTTCCCTAATATGATGCTCTGTACATGCCTTCAACCTCTCAATCAATACCCTCCCATATAATTTACCAGGAATACTCAACAAACTTATACCTCTCTAATTTGAGCACTGACTCTTATCCCCTTTGCCTTTGTACAATGGCACTATGCACGCATTCCACCAATCCTCAGACACCCCACCATCAGTCATATATACATTAAATAACCTTGCCAACCAGTCAATAATACAGTCACCCCCATTTTTAATAAATTCCACTGCAATACCATCCAAACCTGCTGCCCTGCCGGCTTTCATCTTCCGCAAAGCTTTTACTACCTCTTCTCTGTTTACCAAATCATTTTCCCTAACACTCTCACTTTCCACACCACCTCGACCAAAACACCCTATATCTACCACTCTATCATCAAACACATTCAACAAACCTTCAAAATACTCACTCCATCTCCTTCTCACATCACCACTACTTGTTATCACCTCCCCATTTGCGCCCATCACTGAAGTTCCCATTTGCTCCCTTGTCTTACGCACTTTATTTACCTCCTTCCAGAACATCTTTTTATTCTCCCTAAAATTTAATGATACTCTCTCACCCCAACTCTCATTTGCCCTCTTTTTCACCTCTTGCACCTTTCTCTTGACCTCCTGTTTCTTTCTTTTATACATCTCCCACTCAATATCATTTTTTCCGTGCAAAAATCGTCCAAATGCCTCTCTCTTCTCTTTCACTAATACTCTTACTTCTTCATCCCACCACTCACTACCCTTTCTAATCAACCCACCTCCCACTCTTCTCATGCCACAAGCATCTTTTGCGCAATCCATCACTGATTCCCTAAATACATCCCATTCCTCCCCCACTCACATTACTTCCATATATATATATATATATATATATATATATATATATATATATATATATATATATATATATATATATATATATATATATATATATATATATATATATATATATATATATATATATATATATATATATATATTTTTTTTCTCATTTTTTTTTTGCTTTGTCGCTGTCTCCCGCGTTTGCGAGGTAACGCAAGGAAACAGACGAAGGAATGGCCCAACCCACCCCCATACACATGTATATACATATGTCCACACACGCAAATATACATACCTACACAGCTTTCCATGGTTTACCCCAGACTCTTCACATGCCCTGATTCAATCCACTGACAGCATGTCACCCCCGGTATACCACATCGATCCAGTTCACTCTATTCCTTGCCCTCCTTTCACCCTCCTGCATGTTCAGGCCCCGATCACACAAAATCTTTTTCACTCCATCTTTCCACCTCCAATTTGGTCTCCCACTTCTCCTCGTTGCCTCCACCTCCGACACATATATCCTCTTGGTCAATCTTTCCTCACTCATTCTCTCCATGTGCCCAAACCATTTCAAAACACCCTCTTCTGCTCTCTTAACCACGCTCTTTTTATTCCCACACATCTCTCTTACCCTTACGTTACTTACTCGATCAAACCACCTCACACCACACATTGTCCTCAAACATCTCATTTCCAGCACATCCATCCTCCTGCGCACAACTCTATCCATAGCCCACGCCTCGCAACCATATAACATTGTTGGAACCACTATTCCTTCAAACATACCCATTTTTGCTTTCCGAGATAATGTTCTCGACTTCCACACATTCTTCAAGGCTCCCATGATTTTCGCCCCCTCCCCCACACTATGATCCACTTCCGCTTCCGTGGTTCCATCCGCTGCCAGATCCACTCCCAGATATCTAAAATACTTTACTTCCTCCAGTTTTTCTCCATTCAAACTTACCTCCCAATTGACTTGACCCTCAACCCTACTGTACCTAATAACCTTGCTCTTATTCACATTTACTCTTAACTTTCTTCTTTCACACACTTTACCAAACTCAGTCACCAGCTTCTGCAGTTTCTCACATGAATCAGCCACCAGCGCTCTATCATCAGCGAACAACAACTGACTCACTTCCCAAGCTCTCTCATCCCCAACAGACTTCATACTTGCCCCTCTTTCCAAAACTCTTGCATTTACCTCCCTAACAACCCCATCCATAAACAATTTAAACAACCAAGGAGACATCACACACCCCTGCCGCAAACCTACATTCACTGAGAACCAATCACTTTCCTCTCTTCCTACACGTACACATGCCTTACATCCTCGATAAAAACTTTTCACTGCTTCTAACAACTTGCCTCCCACACCATATATTCTTAATACCTTCCACAGAGCATCTCTGTCAACTCTATCATATGCCTTCTCCAGATCCATAAATGCTACATACAAATCCATTTGCTTTTCTAAGTATTTCTCACATACATTCTTCAAAGCAAACACCTGATCCA
Source organism: Panulirus ornatus (assembly GCF_036320965.1). Taxonomy (NCBI): domain Eukaryota; kingdom Metazoa; phylum Arthropoda; class Malacostraca; order Decapoda; family Palinuridae; genus Panulirus; species Panulirus ornatus. Next base: position 50,877,389 of record NC_092239.1, read on the forward strand.
CACATCCTCTACCACTTCTGAAACCACACTGCTCTTCCCCAATCTGATGCTCTGTACATGCCTTCACCCTCTCAATCAATACCCTCCCATATAATTTACCAGGAATACTCAACAAACTTATACCTCTTATACCTCATATACCTTATACTTATACCTCAACAAACTTATACCTTTGTACAATGGCACTATGCAAGCATCCCGCCAATCCTCAGGCACCTCACCATGAATCATATATACATTAAATAACCTTTCCAACCAGTCAACAATACAGTCGCTCCCTTTTTTAATAAATTCCACTGCAATACCATCCAAACCTGCTGCCTTGCCGGCTTTCATCTTCCGTAAAGCTTTTACTACCTCTTCTCTATTTACCAAATTATTTTCCCTAACCCTCTCACTTTGCACATCACCTCGACCAAAACACCCTATATCTGCCACTCTATCATCAAACACATTCAACAAACCTTCAAAATACTCACTCCATCTCCTCACATCACCACTACTTGTTATCACCTCCGCATTAGCCCCCTTCACTGAAGTTCCCATTTGCTCCCTTGTCTTATGCACATTATTAACCTCCTTCCAAAACATCTTTTTATTCTCCCTGAAATTTAATGATACTCTCTCACCCCAACTCTCATTTGCCCTCTTTTTCACCTCTTGCACCTTTCTCTTGACCTCCTGCCTCTTTCTTTTATACCTCTCCCACTCATTTGCATTTTTTCCCTGCATAAATCGTTCAAATGCCTCTCTCTTCTCTTTCACTACTAATCTTACTTCTTCGTCCCACCACTCACTACCTTTTCTAATCAATCCACCTCCCACGCTTCTCATGCCACGAGCATCTTTTGCGCAAGCCATCACTGCTTCCCTAAATACATCCCATTCCTCTCCCACTCCCTTACCTCCTTTGTTCTAACCTTTTTCCATTCTGTACTCAGTCTCTCCTGGTACTTAAACCCCCACAAATCTTCACCTTCGCCTCCACAAGATAATGATCAGATATCCCTCCAGTTGCACCTCTCAGCACATTACTATCCAAAAGTCTCTCTTTCGTGCGTCTATCAATTAACACATAATCCAATAACGCTCTCTGGCCATCTCTCCTACTTACATACGTATACTTATGTATATATCGCTTTTTAAACCAGGTATTCCCAATCACCAGTCCTTTTTCTGCACATAAACCTACAAGCTCTTCACCATTTCCATTTACAACACTGAGCACTCCATGTATACCAAATATTCCCTCAACTGCCACATTACTCACCTTTGCATTCAAATCACCCATCACTATAACCCGGTCTTGTGCATCAAAACCACTAACACACTTATTCAGCTGCTCCCAAAACACTTGCCTCTCATGATCTTTCTTCTCATGCCCAGGTGCATATGCCCCAATAATCACCCATCTCTCTCCATCAACTCTCAGTTTTACCCATATCAATCTAGAATTTACTTTCTTACACTCTATCACATACTCCCACAACTTCTGATTCAGGAGTAGTGCTACTCCTTCCCTTGCTGTTGTCCTCTCACTAACCCCTGACTTTACTCCGAAGACATTCCCAAACCACTCTTCCCCTTTACCCTTTAGCTTCGTTTCACTCAGAGCCAAAACATCCAGGTTCGTTTCCTCAAACCTACTTCCTATCTCTCCTTTTTTCTCATCTTGGTTACATCCACACACATTTAGACACCCCAATCTGAGCCTTCGAGGAGGATGAGCACTCCTCACGTGACTCCTTCTCCTGTTTCCCCTTTTAGAAAGTTAAAATACAAGGAGGGGTGGGTTTCTGGCCCCCCGCTCCCGTCCCCTGTAGCCGCCTTCTACGACACGTGAGGAATGCGTGGGAAGTATTCTTTCTCCCCTATCCCCCAGGGATTATTCATACTTTTAGATTAAAAAATTATCACTATAATGGAAGATTATTTAGAAAATACGCTGTGCTTCCTCTTAATGCTCAAACACGATAAGTAATTAGTTTTAAGAAAATGTCAGAGGATTTTTGAGAGGTAGAGATCATTAGAAGGAATTTAACAGTGTGTGCTAAACTGCCCAAGGTTAAGGGGTGAGATTTTGAATTAATGGGTGCACCGAGAATGAGGTAAAGGAATGCAGATACAGAGGAAGGTTAAAGAAGCAAGTCATAAAATCTGAGGGGTACATCAGTGAATAAATCTAGTGATGTGCCAAGATTAGGGTGTACAGTGGGAAGATTACAAGGCATGGAATGATATATACAAGATAAACCATGCAGGAAGCTAGTTGGCCTTCATCACCCATGGAAGCACGACTAGGAGTGATAGAGATTTTTTCCTTCTCAATATGTTTTAACCTACTTTGCTGTTTATTTCATGTTTGTGGGTAGGAAGGATGCACTTTCACTGTACAGCACTACTTGGAATCTACCATACATAGTCATACTCCACAGTAACCTTTCAGTTAAAGCTCTCTCTCCACTCAGCCATCTATTACTGCACCCTTCTTGAAACTATCTAGTTTTCTGTCACTTTCTTTGTCCCAAGCATTTCCTGAGGTGACTAAGCATTTCTAATTATACTTTCTTTGTAACTGTCAACCATTTAGTTCAAAAGTAAGGTAAATATAACAGTAATATCTCCAGTGTATTGTGCTCGTGCAAATATTAAGCTTTCAGAACCTAAGGGTGCAGATATGTTTCTCAACTAAACCTATGAGAAACAGTTTCCACTTATTAAAAATCTCTAAGTATTTGAAAAGGCTTATAAGACTACAATATGAAATGTGAGATTGGAATATATATATATATATATATATATATATATATATATATATATATATATATATATATATATATATATATATATATATATATATATATACATATATATATATATTTTTTTTTTTTTTTTTTTTTTTTTTCATACTATTCGCCATTTCCCGCGATAGCGAGGTACCATTAAGAACAGAGGACTGGGCCTTTGAGGGAATATCCTCACCTGGCCCTCTTCTCTGTTCCTTCTTTGGAAAATTAAAAAAAAAAAACGAGAGAGGAGGATTTCCAGTGCCCACTCACTTCCCTTTTACTCGCCTTCTACGACTCGCAGGGAATACGTGGGAAGTATTCTTTCTCCCCTATCCCCAGGGAATATATATATGTATATATATATATATATATATATATATATATATATATATATATATATATATATATATATATATATATATATATATATATATATATATATATATATTGTTTTTTTTTCTTTTTCCTTTTTGCTTTGTCGCTGTCTCCCACGTTTGCGAGGTAGCGCAAGGAAACAGACGAAAGAAATGGCCCAACCCACCCCCGTACACATGTATCTACATACGTCCACACAAGCAAAAATACATACCTACACAGCATTCCATGGTTTACCCCGGAAGCTTCACATGCCCTGATTCAATCCACTGACAGCACGTCAACCCCGGTATACCACATCGATCCAATTCACTCTATTCCTTGCCCTCCTTTCACCCTCCTGCATGTTCAGGCCCCGATCACACAAAATCTTTTTCACTCCATCTTTCCACCTTCAATTTGGTCTCCCACTTCTCCTCGTTGCCTCCACCTCCGACACATATATCCTCTTGGTCAATCTTTCCTCACTCATTCTCTCGATGTGCCCAAACTATTTCAAAACACCCTCTTCTGCTCTCTCAACCACGCTCTTTTTATTTCCACACATCTCTCTTACCCTTACGTTACTTACTCGATCAAACCACCTCACACCACACATTGTCCTCAAACATCTCATTTCCAGCACATCCATCCTCCTGCGCACAACTCTATCCATAGCCCACGCCTCGCAACCATACAACATTGTTGGAACCACTATTCCTTCAAACATACCCATTTTTGCTTTCCGAGATAATGTTCTCGACTTCCACACATTCTTCAAGGCTCCAGAATTTTCTCACCCTCTCCCACCCTATGATCCACTTCCGCTTCCATGGTTCCATCCGCTGCCAGATCCACTCCCAGATATCTAAAACACTTTACTTCCTCCAGTTTTTCTCCATTCAAATTTACCTCCCAATTGACTTGACCCTCAACCCTACTGTACCTAATAACCTTGCTCTTATTCACATTTACTCTTAACTTTCTTCTTTCACACACTTTACCAAACTCAGTCACCAGCATCTGCAGTTTCTCACATGAATCAGCCACCAGAGCTGTATCATCAGCGAACAACAACTGACTCACTTCCCAAGCTCTCTCATCCCCAACAGACTTCATACTTGCCCCTCTTTCCAAAACTATTGCATTCACATCCCTAACAACCCCATCCATAAACAAATTAAACAGCCAAGGAGACATCACACACCCTTGCCGCAAACCTACATTCACAGAGAACCAATCACTTTCCTCTCTTCCTACACGTACATATGCCTTACATCCTCGATAAAAACTTTTCACTGCTTCTAACAACTTGCCTCCCACACCATATATTCTTAACACCTTCCACAGAGCATCTCTATCAACTCTATCATATGCTTTCTCCAGATTCATAAATGCTACATACTAATCAATTTGCTTTTCTGAGTATTTCTCACATACATTCTTCAAAGTATATATATATATAAATATATATATATATATATATATATATATATATATATATATATATATATATATATATATACATATATATATATATATATATATATATATATATATATATATATATATATATATATATATATATATATATTTATATTATACTTTATTATTATACTTTGTCGCTGTCTCCCGCGTTTGCGAGGTAGCGCAAGGAAACAGACGAAAGAAATGGCCCAACCCCCCCCCCCATACACATGCATATACATACGTCCACACACGCAAATATACATACCTACACAGCTTTCCATGGTTTACCCCAGACGCTTCACATGCCTTGCTTCAATCCACTGACAGCACGTCAACCCCGGTATACCACATCGCTCCAATTCACTCTATTCCTTGCCCTCCTTTCACCCTCCTGCATGTTCAGGCCCCGATCACACAAAATCTTTTTCACTCCATCTTTCCACCTCCAATTTGGTCTCCCTCTTCTCCTTGTTCCCTCCACCTCCGACACATATATCCTCTTGGTCAATCTTTCCTCACTCATCCTCTCCATGTGCCCAAACCACTTCAAAACACCCTCTTCTGCTCTCTCAACCACGCTCTTTTTATTTCCACACATCTCTCTTACCCTTACATTACTCACTCGATCAAACCACCTCACACCACACATTGTCCTCAAACATCTCATTTCCAGCACATCCATCCTCCTGCGCACAACTCTATCCATAGCCCACGCCTCGCAACCATACAACATTGTTGGAACCACTATTCCTTCAAACATACCCATTTTTGCTTTCCGAGATAATGTTCTCGACTTCCACACATTCTTCAAGGCCCCCAGGATTTTCGACCCCCTCCCCCACCCTATGATCCACTTCCGCTTCCATGGTTCCATCCGCTGCCAGATCCACTCCCAGATATCTAAAACACTTCACTTCCTCCAGTTTTTCTCCATTCAAACTCACCTCCCAATTGACTTGACCCTCAACCCTACTGTACCTAATAACCTTGCTCTTATTCACATTTACTCTTAACTTTCTTCTTCCACACACTTTTCCAAACTCAGTCACCAGCTTCTGCAGTTTCTCACATGAATCAGCCACCAGCGCTGTATCATCAGCGAACAACAACTGACTCACTTCCCAAGCTCTCTCATCCCCAACAGACTTCATACTTGCCCCTCTTTCCAAAACTCATGCATTTACCTCCCTAACAACCCCATCCATAAACAAATTAAACAACCATGGAGACATCACACACCCCTGCCGCAAACCTACATTCACTGAGAACCAATCACTTTCCTCTCTTCCTACACGTACACATGCCTTACATCCTCGATAAAAACTTTTCACTGCTTCTAACACCTTTCCTCCCACACCATATATTCTTAATACCTTCCACAGAGCATCTCTATCAACTCTATCATATGCCTTCTCCAGATCCATAAATGCTACATACAAATCCATTTGCTTTTCTAAGTATTTCTCACATACATTCTTCAAAGCAAACACCTGATCCACACATCCTCTACCACTTCTGAAACCACACTGCTCTTCCCCAATCTGATGCTCTGTACATGCCTTCACCCTCTCAATCAATACCCTCCCATATAATTTACCAGGAATACTCAACAAACTTATACCTCTGTAATGTGAGCACTCACTCTTATCCCCTTTGCCTTTGTACAATGGCACTATGCACGCATTCCGCCAATCCTCAGGCACCTCACCATTAGTCATACATACATTAATTAACCTTACCAACCAGTCAACAATACAGTCACCCCCTTTTTTAATAAATTCCACCGCAATACAATCCAAACCTGCTGCCTTGCCGGCTTTCATCTTCCGCAAAGCTTTCACTACCTCTTCTCTGTTTACCAAATCATTTTCCCTAACCCTCTCACTTTGCACACCACCTCGACCAAAACACCCTATATCTGCCACTCTATCATCAAACACATTCAACAAACCTTCAAAATACTCACTCCATCTCCTTCTCACATCACCACTACTTATTATCACCTCCCCATTTGCGCCATTCACTGAAGTTCCCATTTACCTCCTTCCAGAACATCTTTTTATTCTCCCTAAAATTTAATGATACTCTCTCACCCCAACTCTCATTTGCCCTTTTTTTCACCTCTTGCACCTTTCTCTTGGCCTCCTGTCTCTTTCTTTTATACATCTCCAACTCAATTGCATTTTTTCCCTGCAAAAATCGTCCAAAAGCCTCTCTCTTCTCTTTCAATAATACTCTTACTTCTTCATCCCACCACTCACTACCCTTTCTAATCAACCCACCTCCCACTCTTCTCATGCCACAAGCATCTTTTGCGCAATCCATCACTGATTCCCTAAATACATCCCATTCCTCCCCCACTCCCCTTACTTCCATTGTTCTCACCTTTTTCCATTCTGTACTCAGTCTCCCCTGGTACTTCCTCACACAGGTCTCCATCTCAAGCTCACTTACTCTCACCACCCTCTTCACCCCAACATTCACTCCTCTTTTCTGAAAACCCATACAAATCTTCACCTTAGCATCCACAAGATAATGATCAGACATCCCTCCAGTTGCACCTCTCAGCACATTAACATCCAAAAGTCTCTCTTTCGCACGCCTGTCAATTAACACGTAATCCAAGAACGCTCTCTGGCCATCTCTCCTACTTACATAAGTATACTTATGTATATCTCGCTTTTTAACGCAGGTATTCCCAATCACCAGTCCTTTTTCAGCACATAAATCTACAAGCTCTTCACCATTTCCATTTACAACACTGAACACTCCATGTATACCAATTATTCCCTCAACTGCCACATTACTCACCTTTGCATTCAAATCACCCATCACTATGACCCGGTCTCGTGCATCAAAACCACTAACACACTCATTCAGCTGCTCCCAAAACACTTGCCTCTCTTGATCTTTCTTCTCATGCCCAGGTGCATATGCACCAATAATCACCCACCTCTCTCCATCAACTTTCAGTTTTACCCATATTAATCGAGAATTTACTTTCTTACACTCTATCACATACTCCCACAACTCCTGTTTCAGGAGTATTGCTACTCCATCCCTTGCTCTTGTCCTCTCACTAACCCCTGACTTTACTCCCAAGACATTCCCAAACCACTCTTCCCCTTTACCCTTGAGCTTCGTTTCACTCAGAGCCAAAACATCCAGGTTCCTTTCCTCAAACATACTACCTATCTCTCCTTTTTTCACATCTTGGTTACATCCAAACACATTTAGGCACCCCACTCTGAGCCTTCGAGGAGGATGAGCACTCCCCGCGTGACTCCTTCCCATTTTAGAAAGTTAATACAAGGAGGGGAGGATTTCTGGCCCCCCGCTCCCATCCCCTCTAGTCGCTTTCTACGACACGCGAGGAATACGTGGGAAGTATTCTTTCATCCCTATCCCCAGGGATAATATACATATATATATACATATACACATACACATACATACACATACATACGCATATATATACACACACACACATACATATATATACATATGAGAAATGTAAGAAACAATTTAGAAAACTGAAACTTCTAGCTTGAAATAAATGAAAAAAAAAAAAAAATATATATATATATATATATATATATATATATATATATATATATATATATATATATATATATATATATATATATATATATATATATATATATATATATATATATATATATATATATATATATATATATATATATATATATATATATATTTATATATATATAAAAATATATATATATATATATATATATATATATATATATATATATATATATATATATATATATATATATATATATATATATATATATATTATCCCTGGGGATAGGGGATTAAGAATAATTCCCACGTATTCCCTGCGTGTCGTAGAAGGCGACTAAAAGGGGCGGGAGCGGGGGATTGGAAATCCTCCCCTCTCATTTTTTTTTAAATATTCCAAAAGAAGGAACAGAGGGGGCCAGGTGAGGATATTCCAAAAAAGGCCCAGTCCTCTGTTCTTAACGCTGCCTCGCTAACGCGGGAAATGGCGAATAGATTAAAAGAAAGAAAGAAGATATATATATATATATATATATATATATATATATATATATATATATATATATATATATATATATATATATATATATATATATATATATATATATATATATATATATATATATATATTTATATATATATATATATATATATATATATATATATATATATATATATATATATATATATATATATATATATATATATATATATATATATATATATATATATATATATATATATATATATATATATATATATATATATACATATATGTATATATATATATATATATATATATATATATATATATATATATATATATATATATATATATATATATATATATATATATATATATATATATATATATATATATATATACATATATGTATATATATATATATATATATATATATGTATATTTTTTTTTTTTTTTGCTTTGCCGCTGTCTCCCGCGTTTGCGAGGTAGCGAAAGGAAACAGACGAAAGAAATGGCCCAACCCACCCCATACACATGTATATACATACGTCCACACACGCAAATATACATGCCTACACAGCTTTCCATGGTTTACCCCAGACGCTTCACATGCCCTGATTCAATCCATTGAAAGCACGTCAACCCCGGTATACCACCTCGATCCAATTCAATCTATTCCTTGCCCTCCTTTCACCCTCCTGCATGTTCAGGACCCGATCACACAAAATCTTATTCACTCCATCTTTCCACCTCCAATTTGGTCTCCCACTTCTCCTCGTTCCCTCCACCTCCGACACATATATCCTCTTGGTCAATCTTTCCTCACTCATTCTCTCCATGTGCCCGAACCATTTCAAAACACCCTCTTCTGCTCTCTCAACCACGCTCTTTTTATTCCCACACATCTCTCTTACCCTTACGTTACTTACTCGATGAAACCACCTCACACCACACATTGTCCTCAAACATCTCCTTTCAAGCACATCCATCCTCCTGCGCACAACTCTATCCATAGCCAACGCCTCGCAACCATACAACATTGTTGGAACCACTATTCCTTCAAACATACCCATTTTTGCTTTCCGAGATAATGTTCTCGACTTCCATACTTTCTTCAAGGCTCCCAGGACTTTCGCCCCCTCCCCCACCCTATGATCCACTTCCGCTTCCATTGTTCCATCCGCTGCCAGATCCACTCCCAGATATCTAAAACAATTTACTTCCTCCAGTTTTTCTCCATTCAGATTTACCTCCCAATTGACTTGACCCTCAACCCTACTGTACCTAATAACCTTGCTCTTATTCACATTTACTCTTAACTTTCTTCTTTCACACACTTTACCAAACTCAGTCACGAGCTTCTGCAGTTTCTCACATGAATCAGCCACCAGCGCTGTATCATCAGCGAACAACAACTGACGGACTTCCCAAGCTCTCTCATCCCCAACAGACTTCATACTTGCCCCTCTTTCCAAAACTCTTGCATTCACATCCCTAACAACCCCATCCATAAACAAATTAGACAACCAAGGAGACATCACACACCCCTGCCGCAAACCTACATTCACAGAGAACCAATCACTTTCCTCTCTTCCTACACGTACACATGCCTTACATCCTCGATAAAAACTTTTCACTGCTTCTAACAACTTGCCTCCCACATCATATATTTTTAATACCTTTCACAGAGCATCTCTATCAACTCTATCATATGCCTTCTCAGATCCATAAATGTTACATACAAATCCATTTGTTTTTCTAAGTATTTCTCACATACATTCTTCAAAGCAAACACCTGATCCACACATCCTCTACCACTTCTGAAACCACACTGCTCTTCCCCAATCTGATGCTCTGTACATGCCTTAACCCTCTCAATCAATACACTCACATATAATTTACCAGGAATACTCAACAAACTTATACTTCTGTAATTTGAGCACTAACTCTTATCCCCTTTGCCTTTGTACATTGGCACTATGCACGCATTCCGCCAATCATCAGGCACCTCACCATGAGTCATAAATGCATTGAATAACCTTACCAACCAGTCAATAATACAGCCACCCCCTTTTTTAATAAATTCCACTGCAATACCATGAAAACCTGCTGCCTTGCCGGCTTTCATCTTCCGCAAAGCTTTTACTACGTTTTCTCTGTTTACCAAATCATTTTCCCTAACCCTCTCACTTTGCACACCACCTCGACCAAAACACCCTATATCTGCCACTCTATCATCAAACACATTCAACAAACCTTCAAAATACTCACTCCATCTCCTTCTCACATCACCACTACTTGTTATCACCTCCCCATTTGCGCCCTTCACTGAAGTTCCCATTTGCTCCCTTGTCTTACGCACTTTATTTACCTCCTTCCAGAACATCTTTTTATTCTCCCTAAAATTTAATGATACTCTCTCACCCCAACTCTCATTTGCCCTCTTTTTCACCTCTTGCACCTTTCTCTTGACCTCCTATCTCTTTCTTTTATACATCTCCAACTCAATTGCATTTTTTCCGTGCAAAAATCGTCCAAATGCCTCTCTCTTCTCTTTCACTAATAATCTTACTTCTTTATGCCACCACTCAATACCCTTTCTAATCAACCCACCTCCGGCTCTTCTCATACCACAAGCATCTTTTGCGCAATCCATCACTGATTCCCTAAATACATCCCATTCCTCCCCCACTCCCCTTACTTCCATTGTTCTCACCTTTTTCCATTCTGTACTCAGTCTCTCCTGGTACTTCCTTACACAAGTCTCCTTCCCAAGCTCACTTACTCTCACCACCCTCTTCACCATTACATTCACTCTTCTTTTCTGAAAACCCATACAAATCTTCACCTTATCCTCCACATGATAATGATCAGACATCCCTCCAGTTGCACCTTTCAGCACATTAACAACCAAAAGTCTCTCTTTAGCGCGCCTGTCAATTAACACGTAATCCAATAACGCTCTCTAGCCATCTCTCCTACTTACATACGTATACTTATGTATATCTCGCTTTTTAAACCAGGTATTCCCAATCACCAGTCCCTTTTCAGCACATAAATCTACAAGCTCTTCCCAATTTCCATTTCCAACACTGAACACCCCATGTATACCAATTATTCCCTCAACTGCAACATTACTCACCTTTGCATTCAAATCACCCATCACTATAACCCGGTCTCGTGCATCAAAACCACTAACACACTCATTCAGCTGCTCCCAAAACACTTGCCTCTCATGATCTTTCTCCTCATGGAATGTTCAGTGTTGTAAATGAAAATGGTGAAGAGCTTGTAGATTTATGTGCTGAAAAAGGACGGTGATTGGGAATACCTGGTTTAAAAAGCGAGATATACATAAGTATACGTATGTAAGTAGGAGAGATGGCTAGAGAGCGTTATTGGATTACGTGTTAATTGACAGGCGCGCTAAAGAGAGACTTTTGGTTGTTAATGTGCTGAAAGGTGCAACTGGAGGGATGTCTGATCATTATCATGTGGAGGATAAGGTGAAGATTTGTATGGGTTTTCAGAAAAGAAGAGTGAATGTAATGGTGAAGAGGGTGGTGAGAGTAAGTGAGCTTGGGAAGGAGACTTGTGTGAGGAAGTACCAGGAGAGACTGAGTACAGAATGGAAAAAGGTGAAAACAAAGGAGGTAAGGGGAGTGGGGAGGAATGGGATGTATTTAGGGAAGCAGTGATGGCTTGCGCAAAAGATGCTTGTGGCATGAGAAGCGTGGGAGGTGGGTTGATTAGAAAAGGTAGTGAGTGGTGGGATGATGAAGTAAGATTATTAGTGAAAGAGACGAGAGAGGCATTTCAACAATTTTTGCAGGGAAAAAATGCAAATGAGTGGAAGAGGTAAAAAAGAAAGAGACAGGAGGTCAAGAGAAAGGAGCAAGAGGTGAAAAAGAGGGCAAATGAGAGTTGGGGTGAGAGAGTATCATTAAATTTCAGGGAGAATAAAAAGGTGTTTTGGAAGGAGGTAAATAAAGTGCGTAAGACAAGGGAGCAAATGGGAGCTTCAGTGAAGGGGGCAAATGGGGAGGTGATAACAAGTAGTGGTGATGTGAGAAAGAAATGGAGTGAGTACTTTGAAGGTTTGCTGAATGTGTTTGATGATAGAGTGGCAGATATACGGTGTTTTGGTCGAGGTGGTGTACAAAGTGAGAGGGTTAGGGAAAATGATTTGGTAAAGAGAGAAGAGGTAGTAAAAGCTTTACGGAAGATGAAAGCCGGCAAAGCAGCAGGTTTGGATGGTATTTCAGTGGAATTTATTAAAAAAGGGGGTGACAGTATTGTTGACTGGTTGGTAAGGTTATTTAATGTATGTATGATTCATGGTGAGGTTCCTGAGGATTGGCGGAATGCTTGCATAGTGCCATTGTACAAAGGCAAAGGGGATAAGAGTGAGTGCTCAAATTACAGAGGTATAAGTTTGTTGAGTATTCCTGGTAAATTATATGGGAGGGTATTGATTGAGAGGTGAAGGCGTGTACAGAGCATCAGATTGGGGAAGAGCAGTGTGGTTTCAGAAGTGGTAGAGGATGTGTGGATCAGGTGTTTGCTTTGAAGAATGTATGTGAGAAATACTTAGAAAAACAAATGGATTTGTATGTAGTATTTATGGATCTGGAGAAGGCATATGATAGAGTTGATAGAGATTCTCTGTGGAAGGTTTTAAGAATATATGGTGTGGGAGGCAAGTTGTTAAAAGCAGTGAAAAGTTTTTATCGAGGATGTAAGGCATGTGTACGTGTAGGAAGAGAGGAAAGTGATTGGTTCTCAGTGAATGTAGGTTTGCGGCAGGGGTGTGTGATGTCTCCACGGTTGTCGAATTTGTTTATGGATGGGGTTGTTAGGGAGGTGAATACAAGACTTTTGGAAAGAGGGGCAAGTATGCAGTCTGTTGTGGATGAGAGAGCTTGAGAAGTGAGTCCGTTGTTGTTCGCTGATGATACAGCGCTGGTGGCTGATTCATGTGAGAAACTGCAGAAGCTGATGGCTGAGTTTGGTAAAGTGTGTGAAAGAAGAAAGTTAAGAGTAAATGTGAATAAGAGCAAGGTTATTAGGTACAGTAGGGTTGAGGGTCAAGGCAATTGGGAGGTAAGTTTGAATGGAGAAGAACTGGAGGAAGTGAATTGTTTTAGATATCTGGGAGTGGATCTGGCAGCGGATGGAACCGTGGAAGCGGAAGTGAATCATAGGGTGGGGGAGGGGGCGAAAATTCTGGGAGCCTTGAAGAATGTTTGGAAGTCGAGAACATTGTCTCGGAAAGCAAAAATGGGTATGTTTGAAGGAATAGTGGTTCCAACAATGTTGTATGGTTGCGAGGCGTGGGCTATGGATGCAGTTGTGCGCAGGTGGGTGGATGTGCTGGAAATGAGATGTTTAAGGACAATATGTGTGTGAGGTGGTTTGATCGAGTAAGTAATGTAAGGGTGAGAGAGATGTGTGGAAATAAAAAGAGTCTGGTTGAGAGAGCAGAGGAGGGTGTTTTGAAATGGTTTGGTCACATTGAGAAAATGAGTGGGGAAAGATTGACCAAGAGGATATATGTGTCAGAGGTGGAGGGAACGAGGAGAAGTGGGAGACCAAATTGGAGGTGGAAAGATGGAGTGAAAAAGATTTTGAGTGATCGGGGCCTGAACATGCAGGAGGGTGAAAGGCGTGCAGGGATTAGAGTGAATTGGAACGATGTGGTATACCGGAGTCGACGTGCTATCAATGGATTGAACCAGGGCATGTGAAGCGTCTGGAGTAAACCATGGACAGTGTGTGGGGCCTGGATGTGGAAAGGGACCTGTGGTTTCGGTGCATTACTACATGACAGCAAGAGACTGAGTGTGAACGAATGGAGCCTTTGGTGTCTTTCCTAGCGCTACCTCGCACACATGAGGCGGGAGGGGGTTGTTATTCCATGTGTGGCGGGGTGGCGATGGGAACAAATAAAGGCAGACAGTACGAATTATGTACATGTGTATATATGTATATGTGTGTGTGTGTATATATATGTGTACATTCAGATGTATAGGTATGTATATTTGCGTGTGTGGACGTGTATGTATATACATGTGTGTGTGGGCGGGTTGGGCCATTCTTTCGTCTGTTTCCTTGCGCTACCTCGCTAACGCGGGAGACAACGACAAAGGAAAAAAAAAAAAAAAGATATATGGATATATATGTTTTCATACTATTCGCCATTTTCCGCCTCAGCGAGGTAGCGTTAAGAACAGAGGACTGGCCCTCTGAGGGAATATCCTCACCCGGCCCCATTCTCTGTTCCTTCCTTTGGAAAAAAAAGAAAAGAGAATCAAGATTTCCAGCCCCCCGCTCCCTTCCGTTTTAGTCGCCTCCTATGACACGCAGGGAATACGTGGGAAGTATTCTTTCTCCCCTATCCCCAGGGATATATATACATATATATATGTATATATATATATATATATATATATATATATATATATATATATATATATATATATATATATATATATATATATATGTATATATATATATATATATTATTATCTTATTTTGCTTTGTCGCTGTTCCCCGCGTTTGCGAGGTAGCGCAAGGAAACAGACGAAAGAAATGGCCCAACCCACCCACATACACATGTATATACATACACGTCCACACACGCAAATATACATACCTATACATCTCAATGTACACATATATATACACACACAGACATATACATATATACACTTGTACATAACTCATACTGTCTGCCTTTATTTATTCACATCGAAAACTCGCCACACATGGAATAACATCCCCCTCCCCCCTCATATTTGCGAGGTAGCGTTAGGAAAAGACACCAAAAGCCCCATTCGTTCATACTTAGTCTCTAGCTGTCATGTAATAATGCCCGAAACCACATCTCCCTTTCCACATCCAGCCCCGACAGAACTTTCCATGGTTTACCCCAGACGCTTCACATGCCCTGATTCAATCCAATGACTGCACGTCGACCCCGGTATACCACACCTATCCCATTCACTCTATTCCTTGCACGCCTTTCACCCTCCTGCATGTTCAGGACCCGATCACTCAAAATCTTTTTCACTTCATCTTTCCACCTCCAATTTGGTCTCCCACTTCTCCTCGTTCCCTCCACCTCCGACATATATATCCTGTTGGTCAATCTTTCCTCACTCATTCTCTCCATGTGCCCAAACCATTTCAAAACACCCTCTTGTGCTCTCTCAATCACGCTCTTTTTATTTCTACACATCTCTCTTATACTTACATTACTTATTCGATCAAACTACCTCACACCACAGATTGTCCACAAACATCTCATTTCCAGCACATCCACCCTCCTGCGCACAACTCTATCCATAGCCCACGCCTCGCAAACTTACAACTTTGTTGGAACCACTATTCCTTCAAACATACCCATTTTTGCTTACCGAGATAATGTTCTCGACTTCCAAACAATCTTCAAGGCTCCCAGGATTTTCTCCCCCTCCCCCACCCTATGATTCACTTCCGCTTCCATGGTTTCATCTGCTGAAAGATCCACTCCCAGATATCTAAAACATTTTACTTGCTCCAGTTTTTCTCCATTCAAACTTACCTCCCAATTGACTTGACCCTCAACCCTACTGTACCTAATAACCTTGCTCTTATCCACATTTACTCTTAACTTTCTTCTTTCACACACTTTACGAAACTGTCACCAGCTTCTGCAGTTTCTCACATGAATCAGCCACCAGCGCTGTATCATGTATATATCATATATATATATGTATCATAATATCATATATATATGTATATATATATATATGTATCATAATATCATATATATATATATATATGTATATATATATATATATATATATATATATATATATATATATATATATATATATATATATATATATATATATATATATATATATATATATATATATATATATATATATATATATATATATATATATATATATATATATATATATATATATATATATATATATATATATATATATATGTGTACGTGTAGGAAGAGAGGAAAGTGATTGGTTCTCAGTGAATGTAGGTTTGCGGCAGGGGTGTGTGATGTCTCCATGGTTGTTTAATTTGTTTATGGATGGGGTTGTTAGGGAGGTGAATGGAAGAGTTTTGGAAAGAGGGGCAAGTATGAAGTCTGTTGTGAATGAGAGAGCTTGGGAAGTGAGTCAGTTGTTGTTCGCTGATGATAGAGCGCTGGTGGCTGATTCATGTGAGAAACTGCAGAAGCTGGTGACTGAGTTTGGTAAAGTGTGTGAAAGAAGAAAGTTAATAGTAAATGTGAATAAGAGCAAGGTTATTAGGTACAGTAGGGTTGAGGGTCAAGTCAATTGTGAGGTAAGTTTGAATGGAGAAAAACTGGAGGAAGTAAAGTATTTTAGATATCTGGGAGTGGATCTGGCAGCGGATGGAACCATGGAAGCGGAAGTGAATCATAGGGTGGGGGAGGGGGCGAAAATCCTGGGAGCCTTTAAGAATGTGTGGAAGTCGAGAACTTTATCTCGGAAAGCAAAAATGGGTATTTTTGAAGGAATAGTGGTTCCAGCAATGTTGTATGGTTGCGAGGCGTGGACTATGGATAGAGTTGTGCGCAGGAGGGTGGATGTGCTGGAAATGAGATGTTTGAGGACAATATGTGGTGTGAGGTGGTTTCATCGAGCAAGTAATGTAAGGGAAAGAGAGATGTGTGGAAATAAAAAGATCGTGGTTGAGAGAGCAGAAGAGGGTGTTTTGAAATGGTTTGGGCACATGGAGAGAATGAGTGAGGAAAGATTGACCTAGAGGATATATGTGTCGGAGGTGGAGGGAACGAGGAGAAGTGGGAGACCAAATTGGAGGTGGAAAGATTGAGTGAAAAAGATTTTGTGTGATCAGGGCCTGAACATGCAGGAGGGTGAAAGAAGGGCAAAGAATAGAGTGAATTGGATCGATGTGGTATACCGGGATTGACGTGCTGTCAATGGATTGAATCAGGGCATGTGAAGCGTCTGGGATAAACCATCGAAAGCTGTGTAGGTATGTATATTTGCGTGTGTGGACGTATGTATATACATGTGTATGGGGGTGGGTTGGGCCATTTCTTTCGTCTGTTTCCTTGCGCTACCTCGCAAACGCGGGAGACAGCGACAAAGCAAAAAAAAAAAAAAATATGTATATATATATATATATATATATATATATATATAATCCCCTATCCCTGGGGATAGGGGATTAAGAATACTTCCCACGTATTCCCTGCGTGTCGTAGAAGGCGACTAAAAGGGGAGGGAGCGGGGGGCTGGAAATCCTCCCCTCTCATTTTTTTTTTTTTTTTCTTTTTTTTTTTTTTTAATTTTCCAAAAGAAGGAACAGAGGGGGCCAGTTGAGGATATTCCAAAAAAAGGCCCAGTCCTCTGTTCTTAGCGCTACCTCGCTAACGCGGGAAATGGCGAATAGTTTAAAAGAAAAAGAAAGAAAGATATATATATATATATATATATATATATATATATGTATATATACATATATATATATATATATATATATATATATATATATATATATATATATATATATATATATATATATATATATATATATATATATATAAATTATCCCTGGGGATAGGTGAGAAAGACAGCGTCCGCAAAAGATTCTTGAGGCATGAAAAGTGTGGGAGGTGGGCAGATTAGAGAGGGTAGTGAGTAGTGTCATGAAGAAGTAAGATTATTAGTGAAAGAGAAGAGAGAGGCATTTGGACGATTTTTGCAGGGAAAAAATGCAAATGAGTGGGAGATGTATAAAAGAAAGAGGTAGGAGGTCAAGAGAAAGGTGCAAGAGGTGAAAAAGAGGGCAAATGAGAGTTGGGGTAAGAAAGTATAATAAAATTTATAGGGAGAATAAAAAGATGTTTCGGAAGGAGGTAAATAAAGTGCTAGAGACAAGGGAGCAAATAGGAACTTCAGTGAAGCTGGTAATGGGAAGGTGATAACAAGCAGTGGTGATGTGAGAAGGAGATGGAGTGAGTATTTTGAAGACTTGTTGAATGTGCTTGATGATAGAGTGGCAGATATAGGGTGTTTTGGTCGAGGTAGTGTGCAAAGTGAGAGGGTTAGGGAAAATGATTTGGTAAAGAGAGAAGAGGTAGTAAAAGCTTTGCGGAAGATGAAAGCCGACAAGGCAACGGGTTTGGATGGTATTGCAGTGGAATTTATTAAAAAAGAGTGTGACTGTATTGTTGACTAGTTGGTAATGTTATTCAATGTATTTATGACTCATGGTGAGGTGCCTGAGGATTGACGGAATGCTTGCACAGTGCCACTGTACGAAGGCAAAGGGGACAAAGGTGAGTGCTCAAATTACCGAGGTATAAGTTGGTTGAGTATTTCTGGGAAATTATATTGGAGGGATTGAGAGGTTGAAGGCATGTACAGAGCATCAGAATGGGAAAGAGCGGTGTGGTTTCAGAGGTAGTAGAGGATGTGTAGATCAGGTGTTTGCTTTAAAGAATGTATGTGAGAAATACTTAGAAAAGCAAATCGATTTGTGTGTATCATTCATGGATCTGGAGAAGGCATATGATAGAGTTGATAGAGATGCTCTGTGGAAGGTATTAAGAATATATGGTGTAAGAGGCAAGTTGTTAAAAGCAGTGAAAAGTTTTTATCGAGGATGTAAGGCATGTCAAGTGAAGTGTTTTAGATATCTGGGAGTGGATTTGGCAACGGATGGAACCATGGAAGCATAAGTAAATCATATGGTGGGGGAGGGGGCGAAAGTTCTGGGAGCGTTGAAGAATGTATAGAAGTCGAGAACATTATCTCGGAAAGCAATAATAGGTATGTTTGAAAGAATAGTGGCTCCAACAATGTTATATGGTTGCGAGGCGTGGGCTATGGGTAGACTTGTGCGGGGGAGGGTGGATGTGCTGGAAATGAGATGTTTGAGGAAAATATGTTGTTTGAGATGGTTTGTTCGAGTAAGTAATAATAGGGTAAGAGAGATGTGTGGTAATAAAAAGAGTGTGGTTGAGAGAGCAGAAGAGGGTCTTTTCAAATGGTTTGGTCTCATGGAGAGAATGAGTGAGGAAAGATTGACAAAGAGGATATATGTGTCAGAGGTTGAGGGAACGATATAGACTTGTGCGGGGGAGGGTGGATGTGCTGGAAATGAGATGTTTGAGGAAAATATGTTGTTTGAGATGGTTTGTTCGAGTAAGTAATAATAGGGTAAGGGAGATGTGTGGTAATAAAAAGAGTGTGGTTGAGAGAGCAGAAGAGGGTCTTTTCAAATGGTTTGGTCTCATGGAGAGAATGAGTGAGGAAAGATTGACAAAGAGGATATATGTGTCAGAGGTTGAGGGAACGAGGAGAAGTGGGAGACCAAATTAGAGGTGGAAAGATGGAGTGAAAAAGATTTTGAGTGATCGGGGCCTGAACATGCAGGAGGGTGAAAGGCGTGCAAGGAACAGAGTGAATTGGAACGATGTGGTATATCGGGGTCGACGTGCTGTTAATGGATTGAACAAGGGCATGTGAAGAGTCTGGGGTAAACCATGGAAAGATGCCTGGGCCTGGATGTGGAAGGGGAACTGTGGTTTCGGTGCATTATTACATGACAGGTAGAGAGTGAGTGTAAATGAATGGGGCCTTTGTTGTCTTTTCCTAGCGCTACCTCGCGCACATTTGCGGCGAGGGAGTTGTTATTTCATGTGTGGCGGGGTGGCGATGGGGATGAATAAGGGCAGACAGTATGAATTATATACATGTGTATATATGTATATGTCTGTTTGTGTATATATATGTATACGTTGAGATGTATAGGTATGTATATTTGCGGGTTTGTACCTGTATGCATATACATGTGTATGTTGGTGGGTTGGGCCATTTCTTTTATCTATTTCATTCCGCTACCATGGCAACGCGGGAGACAGCGACAAAGGAAAATAATGAATAAATAAATAAATAATACATATATACATATACATATATA